>NC_088235.1:79311954-79611954 GCF_036934945.1 Oncorhynchus masou masou | reverse complement strand
CACAAAGATGCACTGTAGACAAAAAGATGCTTAACCTCCAGATAAGTCTGAGGGGGGAGTTTAAGTACAATTCTTACAAGCTTGTTGGGCTGGTTACTTATTATTTAGATGTTTGGGGCTGCTAGTGAACCATGATGTGCAGGCATGTTCAAAGTGACACTAGACTAATGCATTTGTCTTTAGGGTGTCTCCAGCTAGGTTTCCATGTCACGACTTCTGCAGAAGTTGGTCCCTCTCCTTGTTCAGGCGGCGTTCTGCGGTCGAGGTCACCGACCTTCTAGCCATCGCTGATCCACTTCTCATTTTCCATTGGTTTTGTCTTGTCTTCCATCACACCTGGTTCCAATTAAATCAATTACATGTTGTGTATTTAACCCTCTGTTCTCCCCCATGTTCTTGTCCATAATTGTTTCTTGTAGTGCTTGTGCACGGTATGCTGGTATTACCGGGATTTGTTTGACCCATTTATTTGTATTGTTCTGTTGACGTGGTTTATGGATATTAAACAACACCGTTGTAAATCAGTTTTCGCTCTCCTTTGCCTGACTTCTCTGCCGCCAGTACGCACCTCACTACATTCCATCCAATTGGAGACACATTTTCATGTGAATATTCTAAAATCTTTATAAAAACAATAAGCCATTTCAGAGTTTCCTTTAGCAAAATTTGGCGGCGGACAACATGACAGGAAATATTTAACTTTACCGGACATTTGAGAAATTCTACGCACATCCATATGCATTCAGATCAAACCTGGCGCATCAAGCTCCATCAACCAGGTGTGGAGGCTGAGGCTGGAGCGAGGGGGTTGAGACAGGGTAAGCAGGTCCTGAGAAGAATCCAAGGGAGTAGTAGAGTGGGGAATCCAGGATGATGAGAGGCGGGACTGGAGACAGGGACCAGAGTCAGAGCGGGCAGAATGAGCAGAGATTTAGATCTGGCAGCGTGGAAGTGACAAGGTTGAGTATTTGTAGAGGTCTTGATTATGGAACAGGTGGCAGCTGGTGGGGATCTGCGCTGACTCCAGCATACATGTCTCCGCCCACATAATCACACACACAGAGAGAGGGAGAGAGTACTGGGGTAGTGGCGACAGGTCAAGGAGACACAGGATGAGCAGTAGAGGGCATTGCAGGAGCAGATGTGACAGGTCACACATATACTGAGCACTTGCTGGCTGATTTTCCTTCACTCTGCGGTCCAACTTATCCCAAACCATCAAAATTGGGTTGAGGTCGGGTGATTGTGGAGGCCAGGTCATCTGATGCAGCACTCCATCATTCTCCTTCTTGATCAAATAGCCCTTACACAGCCTGGAGATGGGTTGGGTCATTGTCATGTTGAAGAACAAATGATAGTCCCACTAAGCGCAAACCAGATGGGATGGCATATAGTTGCAGACTGCTGTGGCAGCCATGCTGGTTGAATTCTAAATAAATCCCAGTGTCACCAGCAAAGCATGGCCACACCATCACACCTCCTCCTCCATGCTTCACGGTGGGAACCACACATGCTGAGATCATCCGTTCACCTTCTCTGCATCTCACAAAAACACTGCGGTTGGAACCAATAATCTCTCTTGGACTCATGAGACCAAAGGACAGATTTCCACTGATCTAATGTTCATTGCTTGTGTTTTTTTTGGCGCAAGCATGTCTCTTCTTATTAGTGTCTTTTAGTAGTAGTTTCTTCGCAGAAATTTGACAATGAAGGCCTGATTCACTTAGTCTCATCTGAACAGTTGATATGTGTCTGTTACTTGAACTCTGTGAAGCATTTATTTGGGCTGCAATCTGAAACTGGTAACTCTGGGTGCCAGTTTCATCATAGCACTTGATGGTTTTTGCAACTGCACTTGACTGACCTCCATGTCTTAAAGTAATGATGGACTGTCATTTCTCTTTGCTTATTTGATCTGTTCTTGCCATAATATGGACTTGGTCTTTTACCAAATTGGACTGTCTTCTGTATACCACCCCAGTCGCAACACAACTTATTGGCTCAAAAGCATTACGAAGGAAAGAAATTACACAAATGAACTTTTAACAAGGCATAC
Organism: Oncorhynchus masou masou; assembly: GCF_036934945.1. Classification (NCBI taxonomy): domain Eukaryota; kingdom Metazoa; phylum Chordata; class Actinopteri; order Salmoniformes; family Salmonidae; genus Oncorhynchus; species Oncorhynchus masou. The sequence continues at coordinate 79,609,898 of NC_088235.1, read as the reverse complement.
CTGTTAATTGAAATGCATTCCAGGTGACTACCTCATGAAGCTGGTTGAGAGAATGCCAAGAGTGTGCAAAGCGGTCATCAAGGCAAAGGGTGGCTACTTCGAAGAATCTCAAATATAAAATATATTTTTGTTTGGTTACTTACATGATTCCTTATGTGTTATTCATAGTTTTGATATCTTCACTACTATTCTACAATGTAGAAAATAGTAAAAAAAAAAAAACCTTGAATGAGTAGGTGTGTCTAAACTTTTTGACTGGTACTATATATAATGCCTATATAAAGGAAGAGAAGTTTAGGCCTAACCCCAGAGATATAAAGATACAGTATGCCGGTGGTATCCTACGACACCGTCATGTATTTCTTTATGTGAGATGGCTACTGCGTCTGCTATACAAATATAGAAGTACAGAAGGAGGGTAACTCGTACGTTTTTATCAAAATGTTTTTTATAAAGATAAGCATTTTATTGTTAGATTATAGGAGTAACTCTGGTAGGCCTGAAACAGACTTCCTCACCTCAAGTGTTGAGTCAGTGCGCCGGGGCACACCGACTTCATATCATAGTCCTGCAGTAGCTACATTTTAATAATAACCTCACCTTCACAAATGTTTCTAAACTGTCACGCCCTGGCCATAGAGAGGCTTTTATTCTCTATTTTGGTTAGGCCAGGGTGTGACTAGGGTTGGCATTCTATGTTCATTTTCTATGTTTTGGATTTCTTTGTTGTTTGGCCGGGTGTGGTTCTCAGAGGCAGTTGTCTCTGATTGAGAACCATACTTAGGTAGCGTTTTCCCACTGGGTTGTTGTGGGAAGTTGCTTTCTGTTTTTGTGTCTGCACCAGACAGAACTGTTTTGGTTGTTCTCTTCGTTGTTTTGGTTATTCAGTGTTCAGTTAAATAAACAAGATGAACACTGACCACGCTGCACCTTGGTTTTCACCTTCTAATGAATGCCGTTACATAAACTTTATTAGGGTAATATCAAAAGTAAGTCAAGCCATTGTTGATAGGAAAACTACAAGCAGAAGAGCGAATGTAAACCAGGGAAAAACACACTACATCTCCTGTGCCCAATAAAAAAACACACACAACCCTTTCCAAAGCAGAAAAAAAACAAGTTTGACAACCCTCCTCTATTATGGACCACCCCTCCCCCCAATACATCTGTCCCTTGCAGAGAAGAGCGTAATGTCAGAAACAGAGTTGTGACCCTTGGGCTGTAGTCCTTGTTGTGGGGTTGGTTATCTGGCATAATCCTTCTCACTTTTATATCATCTTATAAGAAAATAGAGATAAAATATAAATTGGCTATGTATTTGACAACCTCTTCTTAATGAAGCTCCAAGTAAAGCTCAGTGTACATGCAGTCAAAGGTGTGTCAGAAACACTTTCAATCACACTTAGCATTACTACAAATGTATTTTCTTCCTCAACTGTATAATAATTAGACCTATTTTTACTTCTACAAAAACACCAGGGTAGGCTTTGATATATATACACATTATAGGACAGTATTAAGAGAGTGATTACATAAGTAGAATAAGTCAACATAAATACAAAAAGATAAAATACTGATTTATGAAACATTTATGAAATATGATATCTGCCAAACAGGAAATATTAAAAGGTTGGTAAAACAGAAAATGTTCATAGCCAAATAGAAAAACACTCCCACCCCTATGAGTACATGCACCCACGAGCACACACAAACACACACAGTCTTGTACGACTAACCTTGTGGGGACACACAATTCAGTCCAATTCAAAATCCAAATTTTCCCTAACCCTAACTCTTACCCTAGATCCGAACCCTAAACCTTGCTCCTAACCATAAACCTAGCTCCTAACCCTTAATGTAAATCTAACCTTAACCCCGTAGAAATAGCAAAATGTCCCTAGTTGGTCAATTTTTTGCTTATTTACTATTCTTGTGGGGACCAACATGTCCACACACACACGCCCACACATCCACACACACACACGCCCACACACACACATCCACACCCACACACAATCTGGATATGTGAATGTTGAAATCATTAATTAATCGTATGGAAATCCCCCTCAAACAATCAGTCAAATCCTTTTGTTTTCCACGTAATCCGATTTTAATCATAATCTAATTAATTCAAAATGAATTACAATCGGTCTTGGCTTTTTTTTGGCATAAACATCCATAGAAGCATGCAATTTTCACTCCCAATTGGCTAATAAATGCCTATTGATTATTTATTAATGCCTATGATTCTTGTAATTTATCGTGCTTGAATGTTTAAAATACTTAAACATTTTTATGATTGCTTATAGAAAGTCATTCTAATGTGTTCACTGGAGAGAGCAGTAGCCAGTTTGCTATCATCTCCAAATCCCATACATATATGTAGAGTGCCATCAGAATGTATTCACACCCCTTGACATAAACCCATGGAAATGTTCAACATTTTGTTGTGTTACAGCCTGAATTTAAAATTAATTTAATTTAGATTTTGTGTCACTGGCCTACACACAATACCCCATAATGTCAAAGAGGTATGATGTTTTTAGAAATGTTTACAAATTAATTAAAAATTAAAAGCTAAATGCCTTCAGTCAATAAGCATTCAACCCCTTTGTTATGGCAAAATGAGTTCAGAAGTAACAGCTTGCTAAACTACTCACATAATAAATTGCATAAACTCACTCTGTGTGCAATAAAAGTGTTTAACATATATTTTTTAGGACTACCTCATCTCTGTACCGCACACATAACTGTAAGTTCCCTCAGTCGAGAACGGAATTTCAAACACAGATTCAACCACGAAGACCAGGGAGGCTTTCCGACGCCTCGCAAAGAAGGGCACCTATTTGTAAATGGGTAAAAAAAGCAGACAAAGATTATCCCTTTGAGCATGATGAAGTTATTAATTACACTTTGGACGGTGTATTAATACACCTAGTCACTACAAAGATACAGGCGTCCTTCCTAACTACGTTGCCGGAGAGAAAGGAAACAGCTCAGGGATTTCCCAATCAAGACAATGGTGATTTTAAAACAGTTACAGAGTTTAATGGATGTGATATGAGAACTGAGGATGGATCAACAACATCGTAGTTACTCCACAATACTAACCTAAATGACAGAGTGAAAAGAAGAAAGCCTGTACAGAATAAAAATATTCCAAAACATGCATCCTGTTTGCAATAAGGCATTAACTTTAAAAAAAATGTGGCAAAGAAATTAACTTTATGTCCTGAATAAAAAGCATTATGTTTGGGGTAAATCCAAAACAACACATCACTGAGTACACCACGATTCATATTGTCAACATGGTGGTGGCTGCATGATGTTAGGGGTCTGCTTGTCATTGGCAAGGATTAGGGTGTTGTTTTTAGGATAACATGACATTGAATATTCCTGAGTGGCCCAGTTAACGTTTTGACTTAAATCATCTTGAAAATCTATGGCAAGACTTGAAAATGGCTGTCTAGCAATGATCAACAACCAACTTGACAGAGCTTGATGAATTGTTTAAATAATAATGTGCAAATTGTACAATCCAGGTGTGCAAAGCTCTTAGAGACTTACCCAGAAAGATTTACAGCTGTAATCATTGCCTAAAGTGATTCTAACATGTATTGACTAAGGGGGTTTAATACTTATCTAATCAAGATATTAGTATTTACTTTTTCTTTCTTCCAAATCCGTTTCTTTCACATTGACAGAGTATTTTGTGTAGATCGTTGACAATAAAAAACATTTGAATCCATTTTAATCCCATTTTGTTACACAGCAAAACATGTAAAAAGTCAAGCGGTGTCAATATTTTCTGAAGCCACTGTAGTAGTCAATATCAATATACAGTTAAAGTCGGAAGTTGACATACACTTAGGTTGGAGTCATTAAAACTCGTTTTTCAACCACTCCACAAATTTCTTCTTAACAAACTATAGTTTTGGCAAGTTGGTTAAGACATCTACTTTGTGCACGACACAAGTAATTTTTCCAACAACTGTTTCAGACAGATTATTTCACTTACATTTCACTGTGTTACAATTCCAATGGCTCAGAAGCATACATACACTAAGTTGCTATGCCTTTAAACAGCTTGGAAAATTCCAGAAATTATGTCATGGCTTTAGAGGCTTCTGATAGGCTAATTGACATCATTTGAGTCAATTCGAGATGTACCTGTGGATGTATTTCAAGGCCTACCAGGAAGCAGGAAGCAGATGGAAGCAGACGCCTTCTGTCTCCTAGAGGTGAACGTACTTTGGTGTGAAAAGTGCAAATCAATACCAGAACAACAGCAAAGGACCTTGTGAAGATGCTGGAGGAAACAGGTACAAACCGTTGCCGGTGGCTCCGGATCGGGAACCGTCTCCTGAGGCTCTGGACGTGGGACCGTCAATGCAGGCTCCGGGCCATGGATCATCACTGGAGGCTTCGTGCCATGGATCATCCATACAGGCTCCGGGCCATGGATCATCCATACAGGCTCCAGGCCATGTATCATCACTGGAGGCTTCGTGTCATGGATCATCACTACAGGCTCCGGGCCATGGATCATCACTGGAGGCTTCGTGTCATGGATCATCACTACAGGCTCCGGGTCATGGATCATCACTGGAGGCTTCGTGCCATGGATCATCACTGGAGGCTTCGTACGTGGAGCCGGAACAGGTCTCACCAGACTGAGGAGATGCGCTGGAAGCCTGGTGCGTGGAGCAGGCACCGGATACACTGGGCCGTGGAGGCGCACTGGAGGTCTCGAGCGTAGAGCTCGCACAACCCGTCCTGGCTGGAGCCTGAGGAGACGTACTGGAAGCCTGGTGCGTGGAGCTGTCACAGGGCTTACCAGGCTGGGGAGACATACTGGAGGCCTGGTGCGTGGAGCTGCAACAGGGCTTACCAGGCTGGGGAGACATACTGGAGGCCTGGTACGTGGAACCGGAACAGGTCTCACCGGACTGGGGAGATGCACTGGAAGCCTGGTGCGTGGAGCAGGCACCGGATACACTGGGCCGTGGAGGCGCACTGGAGGTCTCGAGTGTAGAGCTGGCACAACCCATCCTGGCTGGATGCTTACTTTCGCCCGAAAAATGCGGTGCGCTGGCACAGAGCGCACCGGCCTGTGAATGCGCACTGGAGAGACAGTGCGCATCACCGCATAACACGGTGCCTGACCGGTCACAAGCACGGAGAGTTGGCTCAGGTCTAAACCCTGACACCGCCAATCTCCCCGTGTGCCCCCTCCAAAATATTTTGGGAGCTGCCTCTCGGGCTTCCGTTCTTGAGCTAACTTCACTGCCTCTGCCTGCTTCCATGACAGGGTCTTGTCCCCTGCCATAATCTCATCCCCAGTCCTTCAAACTCCCTGTCATAAATGAGCCAAGGCGCAGCGTGCATGTAATTCCACATCTTTAATCGAAGTGAAACCTTCACAAAAAACAGGTAAACAAAAACCGAACGTGACGCAACCGTGGCGCACACAAACACTCACAGAAAACAAATAATTACCCACAAACACAGGTGGGAAAAAAGCTGCCTAAGTATGATTCCCAATCAGAGACAATGATAGACAACTGCCTCTGATTGGGAACCATACCCGGCCAACAAAGAAACAGACAAACTAGAATGCCCACCCAAATCACACCCTTACCAAACCAAATTTAATAATAAAAAGGCTCCCTAAGGTCAGGGCATGACATGTCTACTTTTCTACTGCTATCAAACAACTGCAGCTGATAAAGGACGAACAAAGCGGTCTCACTTAAAATGGACAATTATGTTTTATTTCCAGCATGTCATTAACAATAAAAATGTAATCCAAAATCAAAGTAATTTGTAAAATGAGGTGTAAAAACAAAGGGGGGAGGGATCAATGCAAATAGTCGGGGAGTCTGCACAACTCTGCCAGGACCTAGGATCAAGAGAGACACTCAAGTGTTTTAGTACTATATATCTTGACACAATGATGAAAATAATCATGGCCTCTAAACCGTAAAGCTGCATACTGGACCCTATTCCAACTAAACTACTGAAAGAGCTGATTCCTGTGCTTGACCCTCCTATGTTGAACATAATAAACGGCTCTCTATCCACCAGATGTGTACCAAACTCACTAAAAGTGGCAGTAATAAAGCCTCTCTTGAAAAAGCCAAACCTTGACCCAGAAAATATTTAAAAAACTATCGGCCTATATCGAATCTTCCATTCCTCTCAAAAATTTTAGAAAAGGCTGTTGCGCAGCAACTCACTGCCTTCCTGAAGAAAATGTATACGAAATGCTTCAGTCTGGTTTTAGAATGGTTTTAGACACCATCATAGCACTGAGACTGCACTTGTGAAGGTGGTAAATGACCTTTTAATGGCATCAGACCGAGGCTCTGCATCTGTCCTCGTGCTCCTAGACCTTAGTGCTGCTTTTGATACCATCAATCATCACATTCTTTTGGAGAGATTGGAAACCCAAATTGGTCTACACGGACAAGCTCTGGCCTGGTAAAGATCGTATCTGTCAGAACGATATCAGTTTGTCTCTGTGAATGGTTTGTCCTCTGACAAATCAACTGTAAGTGTCGGTGTTCCTCAAGGTTCCGTTTTAGGACCACTATTCTTTTCACTATATATTTTACCTCTTGGGGATGTCATTCGAAAACATAATGTTAACTTTCACTGCTATGCGGATGACACACAGCTGTACATTTCAATGAAACATGGTGAAGCCCCAAAATTGCCCTCGCTAGAAGCCTGTGTTTCAGACATAAGGAAGTGGATGGCTGCAAACATTCTACTTTTAAACTTGGACAAAACAGAGATGCTTGTTCTTGGTCCCAAGAAACAAAGAGATCTTCTGTTGAATCTGACAATTACTCTTAATGGTTGTACAGTCGTCTCAAATAAAACTGTGAAGGACCTCGGCGTTACTCTGGACCCTGATCTCTCTTTTGACAAACATATCAAGACTGTTTCAAGGACAGCTTTTTTCCATCTACGTAACATTGCAAAAATCAGGAACTTTCTGTCCAAAAATGATGCAGAAAAATTAATCCATGCTTTTGTAACTTCTAGGTTAGACTACTGCAATGCTCTACTTTCCGACTACCCGGATAAAGCACTAAATAAACTTCAGTTAGTGCTAAATACGGCTGCTAGAATACTGACTAGAACCAAAAAAATTGATCATATTGCTCCAGTGCTAGCCTCCCTACACTGGCTTCCTGTCAAGGCAAGGGCTGATTTCAAGGTTTTACTGCTAAACTACAAAGCATTACATGGGCTTGCTCCTACCTATCTCTCTGATTTGGTCCTGCCATACATACCAAAACGTACGCTACGGTCACAAGACGCAGGCCTCCTAAATGTCCCTAGAATTTCTAATCAAACAGCTGGAGGCAGGGCTTTCTCCTATAGAGCTCCATTTTTATGGAATGGTCTGCCTACCCATGTGAGAGACGCAAACTCAGTCTCAACCTTTAAGTCTTTACTGAAGACGCATCTCTTCAGTGGGTCATATGATTGAGTGTAGTCTGACCCAGGAGTGTGAAGGTGAACGGAAAGGCTATGTAGCAACGAACCGCACTTGCTGTCTCTGCCTGGCCGGTTCCCCTCTATCCACTGGGATTCTCTGCCTCTAACCCTATTACAGGGGCTTTGTCACTGGCTTACTGGTGCTCTTTCATGCCGTCCCTAGGAGGGGTGCGTCACTTGAGTGGGTTGAGTCACTGATGTGATCTTCCTGTCTGGGTTGGCGCCCCCCCTTGGGTTGAGCCGTGGCGCAGAACTTTGTGGGCTATACTCGGCCTTGTCTCAAGATGGTAAGTTGGTGGTTGAAGATATCCCTCTAGTGGTGTGGGGGCTGTGCTTTGGCAAAGTGGGTGGGGTTATATCCTTCCTGTTTGGCCCTGTCCCGTGGTATCATGGGATGGGGCCACAGTGTCTCCTGACCCCTTCTGTCTCAGCCTCCAGTATTTATGCTGCAGCAGTTTATGTGTCGGGGGGCTAGGGTCAGTTTGTTATATCTGGAGTACTTCTCCTGTCTTATCCGGTGTCCTGCTTGAATTTAAGTATGCTCTCTCTAATTCTCTCTTTCACTCTTTCTTTCTCTCTCTCTCTCGGAGGACCTGAGCCGTAGGACCATGCCTCAGGACTACCTGGCATGATGACTCCTTGCTGTCCCCAGTCCACCTGGCCATGCTGCTGCTCCAGTTTCAACTGTTCTGCCTGTGGCTATGGAGTCCTGACCTGTTCACCGGACGTGCTACCTGTCCCAGACCTATCATTTGACCATGCTGGTCATTTATGAAAATTTGAACATCTTGGCCATGTTCTGTTATAATCTCCACCCGGCACAGGCAGAAGAGGACTGGCCACCCCTCATAGCCTGGTTCCTCTCTAGGTTTCTTCCTAGGTTTTGGCCTTTCTAGGGAGTTTTTCCTAGCCAACGTGCTTCAACACCTGCATTGCTTGCTGTTTGGGGTTTTAGGCTGGGTTTCAAGTACAGCACTTTGAGATATCAGCTGATGTACGAAGGGCTATATAAATACATTTGATTTGATTTGACCTGTTTAAAGTTCTTGCTCACATCGGCTATGGAGAGCGTGATCACACAGTCGTCCGGGAACTACTGGTGCTCTCATGCATGCTTCAGTGTTGCTTGCCTCGAAGCGAGCATAAAAGGCATCAAGCTCATCTGGTAGGCTTGCGTCACTGTTCAGCTCCAGCTGGGTTTCCCTTTGTAGTCTGTAATAGTTTTCAAGCCCTGACACATCCGACGAGCATCAGAGCCAGTGTAGTAGGATTCAATCTAAGTCCTATATTGAGGCTTTGCCTGTTTGATGGTTCGTCTGAGGGCATAGCGGGATTTATTAAAAGCGTCAGGATCAGTGTCCCGCACCTTGAATATGGCAGCTCTAGCCTTTAGCTCACAGTGGGAGAATTACCCAGGAGCCCCTCATTCAATCAACCTAGGGAGAAGCTGGTGAATTCCGTTAAAGTGATGGCTATCTCTGGATCCACAATTACATATACACTCGCCTTACTATCGCTATTCCACGGCTTTGTAGGACATTGTTTTTTATCAACTACCAGTTTTATGATGTTTTGAAAACTGGAAGTTGGAATAGAATCAAGAGTGGAGAAAATTAAGGTCAGTGGCATCACTTGAATCAAACAATTCACCCTAAAACATAAACTACCACAACCAACCCTGGTCTCAGAGCATTTCTTATTATTCTGTAAGTACAGTGCATTCAGAAATTAAGACCCCTTCCCTTTTCCACATTTTGTTACATTTACAGCCTTATTCCAAAATGGTTGAAAACTTATTTTTTCCTCATCAATCTACACACAATAGCCCACATTGACAAAGTGAAAACAGGTTTTTAGAAATGTTTGCAAATGTATTATACATTTAAAAAAACATAAATACCTTATTTACATAAGTATTCAGACCCTTTGCATGAGACTCGAAATTGAGCTCAGGTGCATCCTGTTTCAATTGTTTATCCTTGAGATGTTTCTACAACTTGGAGTCCACCTGTGGTAAGTTCAATTGATCGGACTTGATTTTGAAAGGCACACACCTGTCTATATAAGGTCCCACAGTTGACAGTGCATGTCAGAGCAAAAACCAAACCATGAGGTCGAAGGAATTGTCTGTAGAGCTCCAAGACAGGATTGTGTCGAGGCACAGATCTAGAGAAGGGTACAAAACCATTTCTGCAGCATTGAAGATCCCCAAGAACATAGAGCTGGCCGCCCGGCCAAACTGAGCATACAGTAGGTATATGGATGGACTTAGTAAGGGATTAGTACAATTATAATCTGATATTGCTCCGATTGACCGAGGAGTCATGTGACATGTTGGGGGGTGTGGCCTTGGCCTATTTTGGACTTTGAAAGGGCCTGAGGCCAACTTTATCATATATGCTTACTCAAGTATGATGCTGGGGGTGCCTCATGGAGCCACCCACTGAAGGTACAAGTGTCAAGGGGCAAGCCTTCTTATATATACATTGGCTTGAGACTCACATATACATCTCCCCTCATCAACATAGACATGTTAAAGTGTTGACCCTGTCACACCAGCCTTCACATTGGCTCACCCTCCTGTCCAGCTCAGGCGTTCGCTGTTGCCAGCCTTCTAGCTGCTGACAAACCTGCTGCTGGTAAACACCCTTCACTCATCAACCCCGGACTTGTCTCGTCATCATTACACACACCTGGTGCCAATCCCCACTCAATCACTGTCTATATACTCCCTCTGTCATTTGTCTTTGTCGGTCATTGTAAATGTTGCTTGTTTTCCTGAGGAATCTCTCCTACTATTTCCTGAGTACTTCATTATTTTGCACTATGAGTTTTGTCCAGCTTTTATATTATGGTGCTTTAATAAATTCAGTAGTTCTAAATCTGTGACTTCCTCCTGCCTACTTCTCTCTACACTTGTGACAGACCCCCCCCCCCCCCCAGAGAAATCCCTTTATAAGTTTGAAAGACTAAATATCAACCCATTGAAAGACTTTAATCTAAGGACAGCCAGAATCTGACCCTGACAAAGTCAGAAACATGTGATCTTCAGATATGTTGCTCTTTAGAAGGAAATTCAATTCAGAGGACCCTAAAGGTTTAAGGGAGTAAGGGTTGTATTAAAAATGGATTGAAATCCTCATTTAGATTACATTTGGAGGTCTTCCAAAAAGTTCTTTAAAAAAGTTTACGATCAGATTTGGACGTTAACAGATCAGATTTGGACGTTAGCAGATCAGATTTGGTCTCATCCGTAATTGATCTATGACATCCAATTTCGATCTACAACCACAATTTCGCCCTTACAATCATTACTCTAAATCTCAAGTTGGTTTGAAAAGGGTTTTGTGCCATTTCCAATCTATTGCATAACAATCACATATGGACTCCCCAGCCAATCTCAACACATTATACTACATTTGTACAAAGCCCTTAGCTAACATGCTATGTAGATGTAAAGTAGCTAAAAAGTAGTAAGCAGTTGAAAAGTTGCTAATTAACAAAAATGCTTGAGTTGTCCGTGATGAGATTTGAACTCGCAACCTTTGGGTTGCTAGATGTTTGCGTTAGAAACATACCCATCCACCCTGACCAACTACCCTACTTTAATTTTTGCAACAGTCTCAATGTCAACAGTGAAGAGGCAACTCCGGGGTGCTGGCCTTCTAGGCAATGTTCCTCTGTCCAGTGTCTGTGTTCTTTTGCCCATCTTAATCTTTTCTTTTTATTGGCCAGTCTGAGATATGGCTTTTTCTTTGCAACTCTGCCTAGAAGGCCAGCATCCCGGAGTCGCCTTTTCACTGTTGACATTGAGATTGGTGTTTTGCGAGTACTATTTAATGAAGCTGCTCGTTGAGGACTTGTGAGGCGTCTGTTTCTCAAACTAGTCACTAATGTACTTGTCCTCTTGCTCAGTTGTGCACTGAGGCCTCCCACTCCTCTTTCTATTCTGGTTAGAACCAGTTTGCGCTGTTCTGTGAAGGGAGTAGTACACAACGTTGTGTACTACTCCCTTCAGCAATTTCTGGCATGGAATAGCCTTAATTTCTTAGAACAAGAATAGACTGATGAGTTTCAGAAGAAAGTTATTTGTTTCTGGCCATTTGGAGCCTGTAATCGAACCCACAAATGCTGATGCGCCAGATACTCAACTAGTCTAAAGAAGGACAGTTTTATTGCTTCTTTAATCAGACAACAGTTGTCAGCTGTGCTAGCATAATTGCAAAAGGGTTTTCTAATGATCAATTAACCTTTTGAAAATGATAAACTTGGATTAGCTAACACAGCGTGTCATTGGAACACAGGAGTGATGGTTGCTGATAATGGGCCTCTGTACGCTTTTGTAGATATTCCATTAAAAAAATGCCATTTCTAGCTAGAATAGTTATTTACAACATTAACAATGTCTACACTGTATTTCTGATCAATCTGATGTTATTTTAATAGACAGAAAATGTGCTTTTCTTTCAAAAACAAGGACATTTCTAAGTGACCCCAAACTTTTGAACAGTAGTGTACATTCCTACCAAAACCCCTGCCACTGTCACTTTAGGTACAGGGTGTTTGGTACAAGGGTGAATTGTGAGATTTAGACATACGCCACGGAAAAGTATATATTTTTTTTACCACTAAGTTGCCAGGCCGTCGGTGGCTGAATGTCAGTAGGTCTGATCTTCTCTACAGCTCTGACTCACTGTATCACTGCAGGCCAAAGGGCAGCTCTGACACCACATCACACTGAGCACACACACACATACTCTGTCACAAAGCTCCGGGAGGAAGTACAGTATTTGACAAAGGGACCCCCATGGCAATCAAACACACACATAGAACATACAGTCAGTGCACTGTGTTTAAAGACAAAGACCCCACATACAATACCTGTGTAAGACGGACACCTATGTGAGTCTGTTGAGAGTCAGTTATACAATAGTTACTGCATTGGATATTCCACTTCACTAGAAGTCAGACAGAAAGTGTAGTTCTTTAAAGCTCCACTGACATGTGACCCTTCATGTCTGCTACAATAAAGCTTGTCCTCCAAGGTCATATTTCTGTGCCACTGTCCATCTTATGAAATTAGGCTCAGAGCAGAGATACAGGCAGAGCCGGGGCTATATCTCTTCCTGCACTTATATAAAGATGCATTACATTTTCTGAAATCCAATCTGTTCCCATCAGCCTGTAGACTTAGGGGAGGAAGAGTTCAGAGTTCCTTTATATATTTTAAAGGACATAAAGCCACTGGTCTGTGGCGTACTGGCATGATGCATGGCTGTCTTTAGGAGTGGGAGCTGCCACAGAACCAGAGGAGGAAATTAAATTGTCCCTTGAACTAACACAGGATGCCGTAGGCAGGCAGGACGAGGTGGGGCTCAATGACTTATGTGTGGATGTGTGTGGATGTGTGGAGAGGGGGTGTCAAAGGTCAGAACTGACTTAGCTTAACCTTTCTGGCGCAGGCATTCCGCTAGCGACCCACCTCGACAACATCCGGTGAAATTGCAGAGCTCCAAATTCAAAATACAGACATAGTCATAATAAACATTCATAAAAAATACAAGTGTTATACATCGGTTTAAAGATGAACTTCTTGTTAATCCAGCCGCTTTGTCAGATTTCAAAAGGGCTTTACGGCAAAAGCATGCCATGCGATTATCTGAGGTCAGCACCCTGCTTACAAAAGCATACCATGCGATTATCTGAGGTCAGCACTCTGCTTACAAAAGCATACCATGCGATTATCTGAGGTCAGCACCCCGCTTACAAAAGCATACAAACATTTTACAACCAAGTAAAGGAATTACAAAAGTCAGAAATAGCGATAAAATTAATCACGTAACTTTGAAGATCTTCATATGGTTGCAGTCACAAGAGTGCCAGCTACACAATAAATGTTTGTTTTGTTCGATAAAGTCCCTCTTTTTATCCCAAAATCTCAGTTTTGTTGGCGCGTTTTGTTCAGTAATCGACTGGCTCAAAGGCGGTCAAAACATGCAGACATATACATCCTAATAGTACCGGTAAAGTTCATGGAAACATGTCAAACGATGTTTATAATTCATCTTCAGGTTGTCAATTGTCTAAATAATCGATAATATATTTAAACCGAACAATAGCATATTCAATAGAAAGGAAAAGCAAAGAAGGGCGCGCACTCGGTCACGCGCGCTAACTAGCGCTGCATGATTCTACAGTCCACTGACAGACAGGTCTCATTCTTCTACATTTTTCAGAAAACAAGCCTGAAACAATGTCTAAAGACTGACATCTAGTGGAAGCCATAGGAACTGCAATCTGGGTCCTAACCTATTAGATACTCTATAGGCATTCAATTGAAAATACCCACATCGAAAAAATCCCACTTCCTGGATGGATTGTCCTCAGGTTTTCGCCTGCCATATCAGTTCTGTTATACTCACCGACATTTTTTAACAGTTTTGGAAACTTTAGAGTGTTTTCTATCCAAATCTACCAATTATATGCATATCCTAGCTTATGGGCCTGAGTAACAGGCAGTTTACTTTGGGCACACTTCTCATCCAGACCGAAATTCTATCCCCAAGCCATAAGAAGTTTTAAGCAGGATCCTATAAAACTCAACGAGCCGGGAATGTAAGCGCCCTGGACACGTGCTACACCCCCAATGAAGCATGCTGCTCCAAAGGAAGGACAAGGGGGACCTGAATAGGGATAAAGTCATATACATGAGTTAACACAGTGAGCTAACACTTTAAAAGTTGCAGTGTACTGTGGCACAGCTTGCATGTTGCGGCAGAATTCTATGGCACGTCATTTAAGTGTAAACCACTGGTACCATTAATGCTAGTTAGTGCTAGTTTGACCAGCAGAGGGCATCTTTGAGAAGCATTTGATATCCTTCAATAATGGCTGTACTAGAGAATGCGGGCACACGGGAAACTGGGGTTCAATTCCTTGACGAGGAGGAAGGAGTAGGCTGTCCTTGTAAATAAGAATTTGTTCTTAACTGATTCCATTTGTCTTATTTCATAGTTGTGATGTCTTCACTATTATTCTACAATGTAGAAAATAGTAACAATAAAGAACCCTGGAATGAGTAGGTGTGTCCAAACTTTTGACTGTTACTTGCTTAATTTAATTAATTTGATGAATATTATGTTTCTATTCCAAGAAAAATGAAAAACCCTCAGGGTTTCCGTTAGGATGGAACAGAAAATCTGGCGCTGTACAATATGACGGTCGGGAGTACAGTTCTGGACTATTTAGCTAAATCCCTGTGTCGTGTGGGCAGGGCACACGGGAGACCGGGGTTCAATTCCCCGATGGGGAGGAAGGAGTAGGCTGTCCCTGTTCTTAACTAAGAGCATAACATCTGCACCTTGATTTTCTAATTCTAGTCTAACCAAAAACCCAAATGGAGATTCCGTGAAAATAAAAATCTCATTGATTTATCAAGACCAGTCCCCATGCTTGTCTCAGAGCAGCGCGAAACGGTGCTAAAATAGTTGTAGGCTATTGCTTCTAACTTCAATATGCTCTTTAAATAAATAATACCTACACCACTTTTAACAGCACGTTACTCAACACTAGTGAGATTCATGTCACCTACGGTGGGGTGAGACATTGTTACTAATTTAAAAATAAATCCAGTTTGTTATTTAGAATGATTTATTTCTGTTTTTAGAGGGAGACAAAACAAAAACCTACATTCATCTCATGGGTCTCCCAGTTGAGGCTGGCAGGGGTATTGAACCAGCATCTATAGCAACACAGCTTCTTAGACCGTTGCACCACTCAGGCATTGTGCTACAGTACTACAGTAAGAGCAAAATAATCCTAAAAGTTTTGGTAAAGTAATACTGAAGTCGTGCACAATCATCAGTTTCTATTTAGGTTTATGTTGCCGATTCATAGTCCGTTAGAGACACAGTAGGACCCAAAATCATAATCAGTGCTCTAACTCCCCCCTTACGCTGGTCTGGAGCAATGAAGTGGTGATGCAGGGTAACTGTACTAAACAACAAATTACCTCTAAGTCCCATAGCGTAAGCTCGCAACTATTAAAGGAGGAACCACTGTACAAGTAAAGTGTTTCTACACCATCATTTCCCATTACACATTCCATAGGATTTTCTTTTGATTGGTCTTATTCCAATGAGCTTTCACAAGAAGCAAATAAATACCAATCACACTATGGAAATATTGACTCATGTACCAGAGAGACCACAGGGGTTGTGCTGAGTCAACGAAGACAGTAGGTTGACTGGACCCCAGTGGAGAACTGTTCTGCCCTAGAGGCCCCTTGGGTCACATCTTTCTTCGGAGCCTATTCAGCAGCGTTGCTGCATCCCTCTGGAGGAGGAGAAGGACAGTAGTAACAGTTACATAAAGCCTAAAGCTCTGGGCGGCGTGGCCACTTGCACGCTGTGTCCTCTGGCAGATGATGTTTCACCCAGTTAGATGTCAAAGACGGATGGAGGTGAGAGGGGGATGGGGGTTGTGTCACCTCAGAGGAAGAGAGGACACAGGGACATGCTGCTGCTGCTGCTTCATCTGTTGCCACACTGTCCTCAATATGAGAGACAGACACGTTACGACAGTGTATCTGTGTCCTCTACTCAACACCATCAGATGATTAGGACACAGGTTGATGGTATTCCTTGTCTCCTATGTGAGAAAACCCAGCAGACATGCCTGTGTGTATACGTATATACTGTACTCTATATCATCGACTGCATCCTTATGTAATACATGTATCACTAGCCACTTTAACTATGCCACTTTGTTTACATACTCATCTCATATGTATATACTGTACTCGATACCATCTACTGTATCTTGCCTATGCTGCTCTGTACCATCACTCATTCATATATCCTTATGTACATATTCTTTATCCCCTTACACTGTGTATAAGACAGTAGTTTAGGAATTGTTAGTTAGATTACTTGTTGGTTATTACTGCATTGTCGGAACTAGAAGCACAAGCATTTCGCTACACTCGCATTAACATCTGCTAACCATGTGTATGTGACAAATAAATTTGATTTGATTTGATTTGTGTGTGCCCGTATGAGTGAGTGAGTGTGTGCCCGTATGAGTGAGTGAGTGAGTGTGAGTGTGTGTATGTGTGTGGAATCCTTTCCCCAGAGGGTTCTCCTATGGGAACAGCTGAAGAACTCTTTTGGAACTTTTTTTTCTAAGAGTGTACATGGAATGTGTGACCGGGTGAGATACATGGAGAGGGACAATGTGTACCTTTAGAGAGCCATTGAGAATGAGCTGCTGAATGTCTTAATGAGAAACAGAAACTCTGACCGCCTAAGGCCCAGACGCCACACTCTGATAAATCAGTAGCCTACGCATTGTCTAACAGTGTGGACATTGCAAACAATGACAATACCTTTCTCTCAACGTTAAAGTGGATTTTCTGGGTGTCAGAAGTACACTACATCACAAAGAGTATGTGGACACCTGCTCATCCAAAATCATAGGCATTAATAAGGAGTTGGGCCCCCCTTTGCTGCTATAACAGCCTCCACTCTTCTGGGAAGGCTTTCCACTAGATGTTGGAACATTGCTGCAGGGACTTGCTTCCATTCATCCACAAGAGCATTAGTGAGGTCGGGCACTGATGTTGGGGGATTAGACCTGGCTCGCAGTCGGCGTTCCAATTCATCCCAAAGGTGATTCATCCACACCGATTTCGACAAACCATTTCTGTGCGGACCTCGCTTTGTGCATGGGGACATTGTCATGCTGAAACAGGAAAGGGCCTTCCCCAAACTGTTGCCACAAAGTTGGAAGCACAGAATCATCTAGAATGTCATTGTATGCTATAGCGTTAACATTTCCCTTCACTGGAACCAAGAGGCTGAGCCCGAACCATGAAAAAACAGCCCCAGACCATTATTCCTCCTCCACCAAACATTCCAATTGGCACTATGCATTCGGACAGGTAGCATTTTCCTGGCATACGCCAAACCCAGATTCGTCCGTCGGAAAGCCAGATGGTGAAGCGTGTTTCATCACTCCAGAAAACGCATTTCCACTGCTCCAGAGTCCAGAGAGCTTTACACCACTCCAGCTGATGCTTCACATTGCGCATGGTGATCTTAGGCTTGTGTGCACCTACTCGACCATGGAAACCCATTTCATGAAGCTCCCGACGAACAATTATTGCGCTGGCGTTGCTTCCAGAGGCAGTTTGGAACTCGGTAGTGAGTGTTGCAACCGAGGACAGACGATTTTTACGCGCTTCAACACTTGGTGGGCCCGTTCTGTGAGCTTATATGGCCTACCACCTTGCTGCTTAGCCGTTGTTGCTCCTAGACTTTTCCTCTTCACAATAACAGCACTTACAGTTGACCGGGGCAACTCTAGCAGGGCAGAAATTTGACGAACTGACTTTTTGGAAAGGTGGCATCCTATGACGGTGCCACGTTGAAAGTCACTGAGCTCATCAGTAAGGCCATTCTACATCCAATGTTGTCTATGGGGATTGCATGGCCATGTGCTAGATTTTATACACAACGGGTGAGGCTGAAATAGCCGAATCCACTAATTTGAACGGGCGTCCATATACTTTTGTATATATAGTGTATCATGACTAATCTGTTTCAACCCCCGAAACCACGGATAACTTTTTACAGTGCGCTGTCAATACGACCACGCACTGACGCCTGTGTTTACACTACCCTGTACAAAGAAACCATTTTGTGGGGATCGGAGGCGAGAGTTCAGACTCATTGTGCCATTATCACCGTGTAATCGGATGCCTGCCTCAGTGTGTATCCCAGTATACTGTATCTCAAGTAGCTGATGGTGAATAAAACACCCTCATGTCTGATGGCCTGAGGAAGATCTAGATGTGATGAGCTGTCTTCGCTGGATCACGGTAGTCACATCGTTAGTTCTGACATCAGGGAAGACGGGGAGCATGAGAGAGAGAGCAGTTCCAGGAATAACGGGGCCTTCCTGGCTTTACATGCTCTTCCTGTGTTAGGAGGCGTGTGCATCTCTTCAGCTAGAGATCTCTCTCTCTCCATCTCAGTCACCGAGTAGGGAGTAGTAAGGATTGATGTGCTGTGTCAGGAGCATACTTGTTGTAACCGGTCCGAACAGTCCTGAGATAATGTAATGGGCATATATTTAGCTAGGGAACAGAGAGTGTGGTTTCACTCTACATTAAGTGGCCTAAATGTATGTTTTTGAGAAGTTACATAAAGAGGTAGTGTAGTTACAGAGTAGGTACAAATTGCAACATAGCACTAACTGTTGTATCTCCATCACTAGGGAGTAAGGAATAGGGAGAAGCACATCTCTATTGAACGTTTGTATTCATTATCCTTATGCGGGTGAAATTACTTACAACGGGTGCACTTGTGTATGAATGATAGTATGGAGTGGATACAGATCATGTCAAATTGGTTCAGGGAAACCCTTTCCTGTGAATTTAGTCTAACTTTTATCTTACTGTACTAGCCGACTTAATGTTATCTGATTGGAGACTTGGTTTATATAATCCCTCATTCAAATGCAAATTCATTCTGTTTCAAGCACACAATTTCCCCCTCGTCGCTCCCTAGTATTGTGAACCAGAAAACAGGATGATTATCTCTCCAAGATAATAACAAAAAGGTATTGGAGACTGAGACAGAGGGACAGAAACTAGAGACAGGATGGAATCCTGTCTCAGGTCTTGAAGAGAAGCCAAACAGTAGATGACAGAAGCGGAGTCGGAGGCACTGTTCTCCTCTGTTCTCAACATTAGCCAGATGCTGCAATTAGACAACAAAGCCTGGCAAATGATTGCAGGCCAGGGGGACGTGCTGCTGACAGACTGAATAATACTCCACCAGATCACCCAGTATCTAAGAACTCCATGGAGACTCAGCTGCAATGTCCTTATAGAGCAGTGTTCTCCTTCTTAAGAGACTTGACCACATGCTTTGATCTGACGACACAGACTGGTGGATGCTGGTAGGGACAGGGATTTTCCTGACTACGTGACTTGACCAGGGAAAACTCTAGGCCGTACTAATAACCTATGTCTATGGCTCTGAGTTTCTCCTGGTCACATGGCTTGGTCCTCATCGACGGCGGTCTTACCTTCTCCTGGTACTGGCGCCGGGATGAGTCCAGGGACTGGATGAGGGCGGTGGCATGGCCAATGAACATGGCATAGCAGGTGGCGCCCACGATCATACTGAGCATGGTCAGCCAGATATCAGACATGCTCTCTGGGGCTTGGCGCCCGTAACCGATACATAGCATGTGACTCATGGCCTTGAACAGGGCAAAGGAGTACAGCTCGCTCCACGAGTCATTCTGTTGGGAGAGAGAAAAAACAGGGGTTCTGTTACAAAAGAGGATATTATATAGAAAGAATAACATTGCATTAAAACAACATTTTCAATCTCACTGTGCAAAAAACATGACTATGATACCAACCTAAAAGTCTAAAATAGAAAGCCTTTAAAAAGAGAGAGAAAAAGAGAGCGAGAGAAAGAGAGAGAGAGGGGGGGGGTATGAGAAAGTTCCTGAAAGAAAGCTGCGATCTCTCCTCTGGAGTAGGTAAGGAGTTTGGCTCCATTGTACTAGCTTGCTGCTTGTTGAAGGCCTAATCACTCCACCATAGTGTTGTTGACTCAGGTATAGAAGGCCTCTTCAGACTGGGCTCTAATGAGGAGCCATTACATCTGCCTCCTCCACTCTGCCTTTGATTTGTGTATACAGTGAGACTAGTCATGTTAGAGTCATTATAAACGCTGTCTACTCAGCCATAAACAGCAACACTGACTGAGAAATGCTGCCTGGCTACAGGTTTACTCATCCAGGGAAATGTCACTGTTAATCTTCTCCTCTGCCATCTACAGTGCTTTTGGTTCAGAGTTAGACTGGCCTGGCGGTATTAGTTATTCCGTTTATTTGGCAGGTACAATGTACAACAAAACATACGTCTCAGAGTAAGAGAAGTGACCCGTTGCACCAGCTTTAGCAGACATTTACATCTGCAGTCCCCTGGCAGGTGAACATATAAACATGAAAACATTAAGTACAAACAGACATTAAAAAAAAACAGAGATCAGGACATGCTTTACAGAGCTATCTGCATGCCGTAGAGAGCCGAGGCCAACAGAGCAGTCTCCACTATCAACGGTTGACTCCTTCTGGATCGGATTGTATCTGTTTTGAATTTCTTTGAACTCTATTTGCATTCAATTCAAAATGCTTTAGTTGGGAGAGGAGTTGGGGTGGAAATCAGGAGAAATTAGTGCGAGGCACCATCAGATTGTTTTGAAATGTGACAGAGCGAATTGGATGGAAAGTAATAATGGAAGAGGACAGATAGGTACTGTGTGGAATTGCATGGTGATGAGATGAGATGAGATCTTGGGAGCACTCAGCAGTCAGCACTGAGGAGGGACTGCCAGTAAAGAGCCAAAGCAGAGATGGAGATGCATTTGTGTGTCCTCATATGGAACCTCCCTCTCTCTCTCTCTTTGCTAGGGGCAGCTTTAGCCTCAGACCTGGTCCCAATACCTTGGCTGTGCAATAGAGGCAGAGCTGCATCTCTTTCTTTCTCTCTCTCTCTTTCTCTCTCTGTCCCCCTGGTCTATCAGCATGCTGCCTACAGTGCATGCCTGCCAGGCAAACAGCAGCAGCAACCCGTCACCCTGAGCTCCAAACTCTGAGCCGGAAATAGCACACACACACACACACACACACACACAAACACACGCACTCATCCAATGCCAGATCAGGACAGAATTAGCAGCGAATGTTCACTATTGTGGACTGTAGTCTTCAGACTGAGCTGAAATATTGTCTGATGAAATATATATATATATATATATATATATATATATATTAACCTTCATTTATCTAGGCAAGTCAGTTAAGAAAAAAATTCTCATTTACAATGACGGCCTACCCCGGCCAAACCCGGACGACGCTGGGCCAATTGTGTGCCGCCCTATGGGACTCTCACGGCCGGATGTGATACAGCCTGGATATGTATACTCCCTACCACCAGGCCTGTTTGACTGACATGTGCAGGTAGCTACAATAACTCTGTCAGAACCAGAGAAACTGTCCAACATGGATGACAAAGGAATACATTCAGATAAAGTCATGCCTTTAAGAAATGTGACAGGGAGATGTAGCGAGCTGCTCTGGCTCGGCCTGCTTGCAGTAGCTTATCTGAATTTACAATGTTCACCCAGGCTTTTATACTAACGTCTATATGCTGCCTCACTGCACCCCGAGTTTGAGGAACTGAGCACAGCACACACACACACACACACACACACACACACACACACACAGCGCCTGTGATCTAAAGACCCAATCCCCAGTGCAGATGACTGAACATCCTCCACAGTACTGACACATCCATTTTCTCTGTCTCGGTAGGACAATACCATATTTTACCCACCGCACTGTGTATGTATGTGATGTGTGCCTGTGTGTGTCGCACCGCGCCATTACTGCTTCCATAGCGACAGGGAGTTGACAGAAATGATAATCTATTAGAACATGCATCCATCCTACAGGTACGGGAGCTCAGATTTGTGATCAAATGATGAAACATAGTCCCCAATCCCCACAGCAATAACGTCAACAGACAGCCTGGTGTTTAGACAGGAGCAGGTGAATCATCTCTGTTCTGTACTCTGATTCTCACACCGATATGATATAGGCATACACTTTCCACTAAAAATAACCCATTACAATGACAATGGGTGACATGTGGACCCAGCTCATAAGGGATTGGCTCTAAGGGATAGTGTGGAATACACACGACAGCTCCATTGAAGCAGGCTACAACCCAACATTCTCTGCCAAGGAGAAGGTGAAAATGCTAGAGAAAATCAAATCCCCCAGTCTAGTGTACAACCGTCACTTAGGATCAAACTCTACACCTTTCACTACATGATGCACGCCACTGAGCTCTGTTTTGTTATTCACAATTCAGCAGCAATACAGAGGATAATCTCCCCCATCCATTGCATTAGTCATTCCCCAGCTAAAGGAACAGGGGCAAAGCCTAATTGTACATAATCCATTTACAGAGAGGAGCACTCATGCAGTATGGGTTGTGCATGATCTATGATGGCATAATCAGAGATAAACACAGATTTGTTCCAAGATCCTGGAGGGAGGTAAGATGTGGAAGGAGAAGGGAGGAGGGGTCGTGGTGTGTGTGTGTGTACGTGGGTATGTGTGCGCAGGCGTATGTGTGTGTGTGTGGGTGTGTGTGTCTGTGGACTTTTTGTCACCATTGCTCCCTCACTTCTGCGCGGTGCCTCGGAGCTTACGTTTAACCTCTGAGTGGCCTGCCTTCATAGATGGATAACAGTGAGAGCTGAGTAAAAGGCTCTTTCTTCAGCTACATTCACCATGTCAGATGCCTAAACTTGTACAGCCATCTTTACCATCCCTAAGGGCCATGGGTAGGCATGATAGGAGGGTTGAGATGCTGAGCCACTCTAATGGATTCAGTCATTTAATAAATGGAGGATATCCTTATTAGCCATTGAAACAAGGGTATTTCCTGTGGCTCTGTGGGAGGGGGTGTGAGTGTGAGTGTGTGTGTGTGTGTGTGTGTGTGTGTGTGTGTGTGTGTGTGTGTGCGCGCACATACAGTGCCTTCAGAAAGTATTCACACCACTTGACTTTTTCCACATTTTGTTGCGTTACAAAGGGGGATACGATGGATTTCATTGTCATTTTTGGCCAACGATCTACACAACATACTATGTAATGTTTGCAATGCCGATGACAAGCATATCCATAACACGATGCAGCCACCACCATGCTTGAAAATATGAAGAGTGGTACTCAGTGATGTGTTGTGTTGGTTTGGCCCAAATGTAATGCTTTGCATTCAGGACAAAAAGTTAACTTCTTTGCCACATTTTTTGCAATGCTTTACCTTGTAAACAGGATGCACGCTTTGGAATATTTGTATTCTGTAACAGGCTTCCTTCTTTTCACTCTGTCAATTAGGTTCGTATTTTGGGGTAACTACAATGTTGTTGATCCATCCTCAGTTTTCTCATATCACAACCATTAAACTATTAACTGTTTTAAAATCACCATTGTCTTGATTGTAAAATCCCTGAGTGGTTTCCTTTCTCTCCGGCAACGTAGTTAGGAAGGGTGCCTGTATCTTTATAGAGACTGGGTGTATGGATACACCATTCATAGCCTAACAAATAACTTCACCATGCGTAAAGGGATATTCCATGTGTAACTCTGTTGTTTGTGTCTCACTGCTTTGCTTTATCTTGGCCAGGTCGCAGTTGTAAATGAGAACTTATTCTCAACTGACTTACCTGGTTAAATAAATGTGAAATATTATATGTTATATATATATATAATTTATTTTTTTGTCAACTAAATTGCTTTGGATAAAAGTTTAATATATTACATTATTACTTTAACCACTATTATTGAACACAGAATGAGTCCATGCAACATTTGTGATATGTTAAGTACATTTTAAGTACATATTAACTCCTGAATTTATTTAGGCTTGCCATAACAAAGGGGTTGAATACTTATCGGCTCAAGACATTTCAGCTTTTCATTTTTTATTAATATCGAAAATGTTCTACAAACAAAATTCCACTTTGATATTATAGGGTATTGTGTGTAGATCAGTGACACAAAATGTAAATTTAATACATTTTAAATTCAGGTTGTAACAACAAAATGTGGAAAAAGTAAAGGGGTGTGAACACTGTCTGAAGGCTCTGTATGTGTATGTGTGTGTATATAGTTTTTTTTAAATAAATAAAATACACACATATATATATTGCACCTTTATTTAACCAGGTAGACTAGTTGAGAACAAGTTCTTATTTAAAACTGCAACCTGGCCAAGATAAAGGAAAGCAGTGTGACAAAAACAACAGAGTTACACATGGGATAAACAAACGTACAGTCAATAACAATGGAAAAAGTCTATATACAGTGTGTGCAAATGTAGTAAGATTAGGGAGGTAAGTCAATAAGTAGGCCATAGAGGCAAAATCATTACAATTTAGCATTAACACTGGAGTTACAGATGTGCAGATGATGATGTGCAAGTAGAGATACTGGGGTGCAAAAGAGCAACAACAACAAAAAAATACAAATATGGGGATGAGGTTGTTGGGTGTGCTATTCACAGATGGGCTGTGTACAGGTACAGTGATCGGTAAGCTGCTCTGACAGCTGATGCTTAAAGTTAGAGAGGGAGATATAAGTCTCATCTTAGTAACTGTATTTTCCCTGGCTGCCCTGCATCTTCTAGCCAGAGGAACCCTGGCATGAGATCCGGATTACTCTACCTCAGGTCTAAGATTATAAAGGACAGATGGATAGTGAGATGATCCAGTGCTTTATTATAATTCCATTGACCTAAGAGCCATACAGGATAAGGTATATGAGATGAAAGCACCTGGCCCTGACTTGGGCTTCATAACAGAGAGGACATTTTTATTTAATTTGATCAGGTGGCTATAAACCTAAATCCTGGCTTATAGCAGAACAGTCCGTATCTAATAACAATGAGGTGGGTGCTTATATTTGTCCTATTTCAGAAAAGTACCAAGTGTGTATCATACTCATGTGTGAATTGGAAATCCCAACTCCCCAAGACACCCAATGGCAACCCTGGAGCAATTAGGGTTAATTGCCTTGCTCGACCTAGTTGGCTCGGGGATTCAAACTAGCAACCGTTCGGTTACTGGCCGAACACCGCTAGGCTACCTGCTATCAGTGGTCAGATCAGGGAGGGTCAGGTATATTAACATGTTGACTTGCTGACTTGCTGCACCCTAGACAACTACTGTGATTATTATTAATTGACCATGCTGGTAATTTATGAACATTTGAACATCTTGGCCATGTTCTGTTATCTCCACCCGGCACAGCCAGAAGACGACTGGCCACCCCCCACCCCTGGTTCCTCTCTAGGTTTCTTCCTAGGTTTTGGCCTTTCTAGGGAGTTTTTCCTAGCCAACGTGCTTCTACACCTGCATTGCTTGCTGTTTGGGGTTTTAGGCTGGGTTTCTGTACAGCACTTTGAGATATCAGCTGATGTAAGAAGGGCTTTATAAATACATTTGATTTGACTGGCTGTTTGATGAAGGGACCTCCTGGTAATTCTCTCCCACGGGGCCTTAAGATAGTTGGAGGAAAGCCTCTCCCACACCTGATGCTCTGGCTCAGTGAATTAGCCCAGTAGGGACCTGGAGAAGTGGCTTCCTGTGTGTTTGTGTGTGTGTTACAGCTGGGCGGAATACCATATTTTACTATACTGAAGAATTGTATTGTTGCAAGGACCGGCTTGTGTTTTTACTTCTATAACGGTATTTCACTGTTTGGTTTGTTAAATGTGACACGCCACTCTGCCACGTGACTCGACCGTTTGTATAGGTTACTTCGCTATACTTAATTTGTCTCTCTCCCAACAAGCCCCACCCTGCCACGTGACTCGAGGAGCGCAGTTGTCGTTTCTCAACCATTTGCTGTTCACTCTTCAGTCTGCATGTTCAAGACTGACAACATTGCTCCATTCTACTTTGCTTCCTAATATAAATCCACAAGTATTCTATAATTACACTTAGTTTGTGTATCTTACTGTCTGCAAACAGCTAGTTTGTCTTTTCTTAGCAAGTTGTGGCTACAATAAATCATGTTTGCTCCAGTTGCTTTTCACTAGTTAGCTGGCTAGCTGGTTGTTTGTGCATTAGTATCTTCTAAATCAGAGAGAAATAGGCAAAGCATGAATATGTCAGCTGTATTTCATTTAATGAAGACAAAGATTAAAGGGTCTCCTTGGAAACACTGACCAACATTTTGGTTCCTACCCTGTCACAATAATGCCACCCTAGCTTTTTCATTCGTTGTGAAACGAATGTCAAACAACACTGTATTCAAAGTGCCTATTGTTACATTCTAACTATAGAATTATAACAATCATTGTATTCCCCTTTTTCCAACAGTTTACCCAAGTGTTTTGATCTAAATTGCAAGTCAAATCGCAATTTTAATAGTTCGGACTCTATGTTCTGCACATATTGTGCAGACCAACATGGCAGTGTGGAAATAATCTCAAACAAGTGCAGGGAATGCAGAAAGTTATGAAAATGCTTATTTGGGAGGGGGGGTTGAAATTAAATTAAACAGTATAAAACAATCAGAAAGGAGACAGAGCCATTGAAATAACTTAGAATGTACAGTTGAAGTCAGAAGTTTACATACACTTAGGTTGGAGTCATTAAAACATTTTTTTCACCCACGCAAGTATAAACACCATGGGAACATGCAGCCGCCATATCGCTCAGGAAGGAGACTCGTTCTGTCTCCTAGAGATTAACGTACTTTGGTGAAAAAAAGTGCAAATCAATCCCAGAACAACAGCAAAGGACCTTGTGAAGATGCTGGAGGAAACAGGTACAAAAGTATCTATATCCACAGTAAAACGAGTCCTATATCGACACAACCTGAAATGCCGCTCAGCAAGGAATAAGCCACTGCTCCAAACCCGCCATAAAAAAGCCAGACAATGGTTTGCAACTGCACATGGGGACAAAGATCATACTTTTGAGGAATGTCCTCTGGTCTGATGAAACAAAAATAGAACCGTTTGGCCATAGTGACCATCCTTATGTTTGGAGGAAAAAGTGGGAGGCTTGCAAGCCGAAGAACACCATCCCAACTGTGAAGCACAGGGGTGGCAGCATCATGTTGTGGGGGTGCTTTGCTGCAGGAGGGATTGGTGCACTTCACAATATAGATCATGAGGAAAGAAAATTATATGGATTTATTGAAGTAACATCTCAAGACATCAGTCAGGAAGTTAAAGATTGGTCGCAAATGAGTCTTCTAAATGAATCTTCCAAATGGACAATGACCACAAGCATACTTCCAAAGTTGTGGCAAAATGGCTTAAGAACAACAAAGTCAAGGTATTGGAGTGGCCATCACAAAGTCCTGACCTCAATCCTATAGAAAATGTGTGGGCAGAACTGAAAAAACATGTGCGAGCAAGGAGGCCTACCAACCTGACTCAGTTACACCAGCTCTGTCAGGAATGGGCCAAAATTCACCCAAATTATTGTGGGAAGCTTGTGGAAGGCTAACTTAAATGTTTGACCCAAATTAAACAATTTAAAGGCAATGCTACCAAATACTAATTGAGTGTATGTAAACTGCTGACCTACTGGGAATGTGATGAAAGAAATAAAAGCTGAAATAAATAATTCTCTCTACTATTATTCTGACATTTCACACTCTTAAAATAAATTGGTGATCCTAACTGACCTATGACAGGGAATGTTTACCAGGATTAAATGTCAGGAAATGTGAAAAACTTAGTTTAAATGTATTAGACTAAGGTGTATGTAAACTTCCAAATTCAACTGTATGTGTTGCCACCCTATGATCATAGACCACTCATAAAGCAAATGTAGAACTGTTATTATTCAAAAACATAAAATACAGTCAAACCGTCAAAAATGTTTAAAGTATTGTGGCCACAGAGATGTGTGTGTCCCTGTTCTCTGATCAGCATGAAGGATGCAGACCAGGATGCAGTGAGTAGACAGGCAGCCACTCGAAGTGAACAAGTCTCGAGTGGCAGGGAGATGGATCATTTAACGCTGCGTCTCTCATTTGAAGCCATCCGCCTCCAGAGAAATGCTGACCTTGGTTGCTGGGAGATGCCAGCCAGCCTGCGCCTGCCTGCACCCGATCGCCCAGGACGACTGTTCTCATGGAAATTGGCATGGAGTACACAGGGTAGGGGCCCAGCTCAGAGGAACAGAACATCAACAGGACCGAGAGGCGTACGCGACGTACACTCAGAGTGTGTGTGTGTGTGTGTGTGTGTTATACACACACAGCACTGCACCCTAGCTACCATCATCCCAAATCAAGGAGGGAGGTAGGGGAGGGGGCCAAACACAATTACTGCACAGTAAGAGACACTGAGTCAACGTCTGCGCTTGCCATAATCCTGGGCCTGGTTCAGAGACAGTGATGTAGAGCTGGCACGTAGTAGTGGAGCAGTCTACCCAGGCAGGCACAGTCCACCCAGGCCCAGGCCAGTCTGAGGGGAGATGTGGGAGAGATAGAGCCACCCTCCACCATCTCACTGCTCTCTACTATGGGGTAATGGTGGCCATCTGGGACTAGAGACCTGGAACATACAGCTCTTTTAGTTTAAATCAAATCAAGTGCAGCGAAATGCATCGGTTTCTAGCTTCAACAGTGCAGTAATATCTAGCAATAAAAAAAATAACAATACACACATAATCCAGAAAAATACAAAAATAAATTATATAGTATAAGCCATGACTAGAATACAGCATATACAGTACCAGTTAAACGTTTGGACACACCTACTCATTCAAGGGTTTTTCTTTATTTTTTACTATTTTCTACATTGTAGAACAATAGTGAATACATCAGAACTATGAAATAACACATATGGAATCATGTTACAACCAAAAAAGGGTTAAACAAATCAAAATATATTTTATATTTGAGATTCTTCAAAGTAGCCACTCTTTGCCTTGATGGCAGCTTTGCACATTCTTGGCATTCTCTCAACCAGCTTCACCTGGAATGCTTTTCCAACAGTCTTGAAGGAGTTCCCACATATGTTGAGCACTTGTTGGCTGCTTTTCCTTCACTCTGCGGTCCAACTTATCCCAAACCATCAAAATTGGGTTGAGGTAAGGTGATTGTGGAGACCAGGTCATCTGATGCAGCACTCCATCTCTATCCGTCTTGGTCACATAGCCCTTACACAGCCTGAAGGTGTGTTGGGTCATTGTCCTGTTAAAAAACAAATGATAGCCCCTCTAAGCGCAAACCAGATGGGATGGCGTATCGCTGCAGAATGCTGTGGTAGCCATGCTAGTTAAGTGTGGCTTGAATTCTAAATGAATCACAGACAGTGTCACCAGCAAAGCACCGCCACACCATCACACCTCCTCCTCCATCAAATCAAATGTATTTATATAGCCCTTCTTACATCAGCTGATATCTCAAAGTGCTGTACAGAAACCCAGCCTAAACCCCCAAACAGCAAGCAATGCAGGCTCCATGCTTCACGGTGGGTACCACACATGCAGAGATCATCCTTTCAGCTACTGGGACCACCCATACGTAAGGTTTGATTTCCACCGGTCTAATGACCATTGATGGTGTTTCTTGGCCCAAGCAAGTCTCTTCTTGTTATTGGTGTCCTTTAGTAGTGGTTTCTTTGCAGCAATTTGACCATGAAGGCCTGATTCACGCAGCCTCCTCTATTAAGATGTGTCTGTTACTTTTATTTGGGCTGCAATTTCTGAGGCGGGTAACTCTAATGAACTTATCCTCTGCAGCAGAGGTAACTCTGGGTCTTACTTTTCTGTGGTGGTCCTCATGAGAGCCAGTTTCATCATAAGCACTTGATGATTTTTGCGACTGCACTTGAAGAAACTTCAGACATTTCTAGACATTTTATGGATTGACTGACCTTCATGTCTTAAAGTAATGATGTTCTTTGCTTATTTAAGCTGTTCTTGCCATAATATGGACTTGGTCTTTTACCAAATAGGGCTGTCTTCTGTATACCACCTCTACCTTGTCACAACACAACTGATTAGCTCAAATGCATTAAGAAGGAAAGAAAATCCACAAATGAGCATTTAACAAGGCACACCTGTTAATTTAAATGCATTCCAGGTGACTACCTCATGAAGCTGGTTGAGAGAGAATGCCAAGAGTGTGCAAAGCTGTCATCGAGGCAAAGTGTGGCGATTTGAAGAATCTCAAATACAAAATATATTTTGATTTGTTTAACACTTTTTTTGGTTACTACATTTTTCCATGTGTTATTTCATGGTTTTGATGTCTTCACTATTATTCTACAATAAAGAATAAATAAAGAATAAATAAAGAAAAACCCTGAAATAAGTAGGTCCAAACTTTTAACTCGTACTGTACATATACATTTGGTGAAATAGTATGTAAAAATTATTAAAGTGACCACCGAAAGGTTGCTGGATCGAATCCCCGAGCTGACAAGATAAAAATCTGATGTTCTGCCCCTGAGCAAGGCAGTTAACCCACTGTTCCCCGGGCGCCAAAGGCGTGGATGTCGATTAAGGCAATGCCCCCCACACCTCTCTTGATTCAGAGGAGTTGGGTTAATTGTGTCTTACGCATTTCAGTTGAAGGCATTCATTTGTACAACTGTCTAGGTATCCCCCTTTCCCTTTCCCAATGACTCTGTACATAGGGCAGCAGTCTCTAAGGTGCAGGGTAGAGTGCTGGGTGGTAGCCGACTAGAACAGTAAGGTTCAGGGCAGGGTACTGGGCGGGGGCCGGCTAGTGGTGACTGTTTAACAGTCTGATTGACTGGAGATAGACTGAGAAATAGCTTCTGTCATTCCCGGCTTTGATGCACCTGTACTGTCCCCGTATTCTACATGGTAGCAGGATGAACAGGCTGTGGCTTGGGTGGCCCTTTTAGTTCCTGCCTGAACTATTTGTTTTCACATGGACATGTCTCAATACTTTCTTATTTGGACTTGGAATTAGCATGTGCAGAAGTATTTGTGTTTTTACCCATTGGAGTTTTATGTTACAGCACAGCAATATCATTAAGGCAACTCAACAGGTTGCAGGTTACTCTATGCTTGTAGAACATAAATGTGTCTCCTGTGTTGTTAGATAGTGCTTATGGCATGACAGTGCTTATGGCATGACAGTGCTTATGGCATGACAGTGCATATGGCATGACAGTGCTTATGGCATGGCTGTTTGTTGTAATGGCATGGCAATAAAGGTCCTGAAGACCTGGGGTGGTGGTTTTGGGGCTGCCAGCTACTCTCTCAGCTGTACGGGAGTCCCAGTCAGTCACACCACCTGTCTGCTAAAGCTCCTCCATTTCAGGTGAACTCTATTCCTCAACCCCAGAGGAGGGCACAGGAGAGGCACGGGGCTCATCAATACACAGGAATGCAGGCATACACACACGTTTAAACATATCGGATCACTGCAATTTATTGGACAGAGAGTAGGGCTGAAAAATGCCTTTTTAACTCGGTATGGCCCCAGACCCCAGAAAGACTTTGTTCCCAGATGGGAGGGGTTGTATAGGCCAGAGGGGGCTAGATGCCAGCGGGAACATACACAGTGTGATGAAGAAGGTGCAACAGCTTGGCCGCTAAGACCCTCACAAACTTCTACAGATGCACCATTGAGAGCATCCTGTCGGGCTGGTTCAACACAACGCATCACCGGGGACACACTGCCCTCCAGGACATCCATGGCACCCAGTGTCAAAGGAAAGCCAAGAAGATCATCAAGGACCTCAGAACCAAGCAATGTGTTGAATCTCTGAGTCAGGTGCATCTATGTTGATCCTCAGTCATGCTAGCCCTCAGCCTGTTCAAAACACATTTGTCTGTGAGCACTCAGCCAGAGATTTATGACTTGTGAGGGCTGATGGATTGCTAGCACTATGATATCTGGAGAAAGAGAAGTAGAAGACCGGTGTGTTGTTGCAACATGCCCCCTGCCTGTTCACGTCTTCTGTCTTTATTCTCTCTGTAGTGTTGTCAGCCTCCTCTCTCTATGAGGAGTCTGCAGGTAGACACAAGCAACGAATCATCTGTGAGTCCACAGACATCAGAGCAAAGAAAAGGAACGGAGTGCCGAGAGAGAATGACAGGGCCTTTTTATCTTCCTTTCTGACAACGAGGAAGCGTCGTGTGCTGAATGATTGGGGTCCGGGCCTGAGACTAGAGAGAGCCTGAGACTAGAACAAACCTTCAACAAGCCTCTTGAGTACTACTATAATTGCTTGTTTACTGCAGGCCTGGGTGAGTGTGTCGTTCTTAGCAGGAGCTGGTTAGGAAACACCTGTTGGTCCATTAATGTTTTGTCTCAATAAAGACAATATATTCACTCTAATACGGTCTGTGCCTTGGGATTCTTGCTTTTCCCAGCACTGGTATTTTGGATGAGCGTCTACCTCAGACCTCTTTTGAGGTAGGAAATACTCCTTCACGGCAGCACTTGAATGGTTGATTTTCCGGACCGGGATTAAGCTTACTCCTGGACTATAAAGCATGCTCCGTGGAGAATCACCACTGAAAGTGTTTTTTAGTCCAGGAATAGGCTTCATCTGTGTCTGCAGCCTAGCCTCAGGGCAATTCGTAAGATTTGGAATGTAAATCTGTTCCCCTCCATTTAGTACGAAACATTACACTCCGTTAGGTTACATTACGAATGGAATAGCGGTCGTACAATATATATATATCATACAAATTAAAGGACGTATAGTATTATACGTTCTTCTCTGAAACCAAGTTGCTTGTTGCATGGTAACAACAAAGGAGAATTACAGGGAGAATTTGCATTGGTGGATAAATATCAACAAAGGTTAGGATAATTTATGTAAAAAGTCAGGGGAACTAAAACGACAAAGGTTCAGAAAATGAAGTAAAAAAGTTAGATGAATTGGGTTAAGGTTAGAATATGGATTAGCTCAAATGCTACAGTTGTCCCTGACACGTCTAGAACACGCAACCTTTGGATTGCTAGACGGTCACGGTCCAACGTCCCTCCGATCGTTTCTGTCTTAATTAACCATACCAAATGTAACATATAAGACTTATTGGAAATGCAAATATTTACGTAAAATACCAAACGTCTGCCCGGTTGTCCAGTCTGGTATCCAGGAATTGGCCCCTAGAGTACCGGATCGAACTATACTCTAGAGTGTGTATTAAGCAGCACTTACCACCATCTTGTTGAGAGAGACCCAACAGTCCTGGGGGAAGTCCTGCAGCATGGGAACCAGGAACTGCAAACAGCCATCCCAGTGACACAGCAGCAGCATCATACCAATCAGGTTGAAGATACGCATCACTGCACTGGCCAGGTCATAGGTCATATGGAAGATCTGTCACGAGAGGGTCAGAGAGAGAGAGGAGTAAGTGGTGTGTTACACACCTCATTCATTCACCATTTCACATGGACTTAGCCTGTTAACATAGCCAATGAACACATGATTAAAAAAAAAATTGAAACCGATTCCATTATAAGCATTATCTGGTTACAACAGGATTTGGATTCATGATCGGATTAGTTATTGTAATTAAGTAAGTAAGTTTACCGGTGCCAAAAATGCACAGTTGCTTTTCTGTACACAGAAGTTGAACTTAGTTTGCCTTGAGAAATGAAGTACATCAAATAACTTCAGTGATGACGACACTCCTTTCCTGCACTCATCAGAGGCACTAAAATCTTTGATGAGACAAATATGACCAAGAGAGATAAGCATGGAGTGTCAAAATTAGAGCTCCATCGAAGTGTGAGCCAGGTGATTCAGTCACCTCACAAGACCTCACGCAAACCCATGGGTTTAAAGTTTATCCGGACTCAAAATGAAAAGCAGCTCTGATAGACAACACAAGGTCAGAGTGCCTCCTTTCGCTGTTTGTAAAAGTGACTGTATTGGAATATGTGTGGTGAAAAAGGCCAAACAAGCATCCTTCTGCATGACCTCTTTCTATCTTTGTCTCAAAAGCCCTAAAATTAAAAACAAAATCCCTGTATTACTGAGTTTGGGTGGTATTGGGTTATTTTCACGGTGCCTGTACAGCTATTTCTGTATCTGTTTATGGACAATTTACCTGCAGCGTACACACACACCTACATAAATGCAATGGCTTGTCTTACACCATTAAGGTCAGAGGGCTCAGATTGGTGCGTTTTTAGCGTATCGCAGTGACCTCACAGGCAGTTGCTTGCCATCTCTCAACTCACCCCTCCGTGCTTCTGCTATCAGACTCACTGCCCGCAAGCAACAGGAGGAGAAAATACTTGAAGGCCTTGCATTTTGATTAGGATCCAATCACGGGCTAAAACTAAGTCTTCAGCTAACTAGCAGAACTATGACATGTAACATGTGTCACTGTCAGTTGGCCGGAAGGGCCAAGGCACATAGCGTAGATGTAACAAGAACCTTATGGCCGGCAGCCCATTACACAAATAGAAACACAGGACAAAACATTACGCTATCCACTCTAACACATTACACAACAGTTCCACAGCCACTAATATGGAAACACTGTATCAATTCAATTAAAATGTAATTGTTTAAGGATTCTGATTCAATCATAATGCTCTAGATGGGAATCAGAAATGAGAGCATGCTAAGTGAAAGTCCTCCTGAACCCACAACGCAATCCCAGAGTGCCTAGTGCACTGCTGCCTGGCCAGCCCAGCTCATGAGAAAGGGAACATCCACTCAGTCTGGACGTGACTGCAAATGGAAGAGGTTGATACAAGCTTCCTATTCCCAGAAAGCCTCCGTGTTTTTACTGCTGCATCCTGTCTAGCACCTAGAACACAAACTAACAAGCACGTACACACAAACAGCCCAATGCAGAGGGGATGACACTCAGGGAATACGTGGGTCTAGATAGGGTATCAGAGAAGTGCTACAAACAGCTGTCAGCTACATGCAGTAGTAAAGAAGACCGTGTTCCCAGGTACATCTTGATGAGCACATTGCTCTCTAAGAAAATTAAGTCACTGTATGACAACAGCTGTGAAAAATATTGCAGTTCAGGTTCCTCCTTAATTCGGTGACTTGTCTAACTGGCCCTCTCATGCTCCAGATGAGGTGAGCAGCTGCCCTGTGCAGAGCAGAGCTGAGCAGTGGGTGAGAGGCACTCGGTTACGCAAGGGGTTGATTCAATAATTAGGGGGTTGTGTCTGGCTCAAATTACCACTCTGGAATCAAGAAAATAATTGTCCCATTTAAGTAGAGTACAGAACACACACACAAATGAGTCATCAGACTTGGGTCAGCTCAGAGCCTCTTCTGGAATATCTTAGCTAGCACAGAAGGAGCATAAATGTATGTTTGGCCATCCTCCCCTCTGTTCGGCCAGCACAGCTTTACACATCCAGTCACATCAGGGTAAAACAGGCCACTGTGATTGGCTGCACACCAGAGCCAAATGTTGTGATGATGAGGCTAACTGGCCAACACAGTCCCTGAGAAAGCAAGGCTGTGAATCTCAGCATCCTGCTGATGTATATCACTACAGATACAGAGATAAAACAGTGTTGAAGGCCTGTGATAGTGTGAGACTAGCCTATTATTGGAAGGACATTACTCTGAAGTAGGTTGGGCTGATGATGTTCATATCTGACTCCCTTCTGTACTTGCCCTGATTTGACAAACTAAAAGAGCTTATTCTTTCTACTGCTGCCTTTGTATCATAGGGGTATTATTGCGGCCTTCCCCCTCTTTCCATTGGTCGATGCAAGTACTTAACCTATAGTGTGTAGCCTCTCATTTTAAATTCTAGAAACACATTGCCAATCCCATCTCCTCCTGCCACTGGTCAAAGTTAGACTCTGCCGAGTCATCAACAACCTCCTCCACATTTACTGGATTAGTTGAACAGTGCAGAAGAGAACCTCCCCAGTTATTTTTCTTCTTCTCAAGACCAGTATGTAGGAGATCTAGTTTCAGGCATTTCTTTCATGCCTGCTATGTTAGGTCAAAGTAAGTTCTAGAGCCCAGTTTACCTCTTCCCATTGGTGGATGTAGCGGATTAGCCTGGACAGCCTGAGCAGCCTCAGCAGACTGAGGATCTTGGTAAAGCGTAGGATCCTCAGGGCTCTGGCCGTCTTATACAACTCAGAGTCGATCCCCTTCTCAACGATCAGGAAGATATAATCCACAGGGATGGAGGAGACAAAGTCCACCAAGAACCAGGTCTTCAGGTACGTCCTCTTGATCTTCCTGGGGTCCAGGATGATCTCGGTGTTGTCCTCAAATACAATGCCTGTGCGGAAGTTGAGGACCAGGTCCATGAGGAAGAAGGTGTCAGAGACCACGTTGAAGATGATCCAGGGCGCGGTGGTCTCGTCCTTGAAGAAGGTGATCCCAACGGGGATGATGATGAGGTTGCCCACCATGAACATCAGCATGGTGAAATCCCAGTAGAACCTAGAGGGCAGGAGAAGGAGGTTAGGGGACTGAGAGACAGTTATGGTGGAAGAACTCGGGACACCTGAACTTCAACTCCTGTTCAATCGAGTACAGGCTTAACTAAATTAAAAACAAAGAATGCAATATAACATTTGATTAAATCGTTTGGGGAATGGTCTTGTCGCGAGGGAAGATCCTCGGAGACAGGGCTTCCTATCATCACATGATCTATGCGGGACCAATTGACAGGTGCTTTTACTTAGTAAGAAAACTACAATAACAGTACAGTAAGTGACTAGGGTATGACGAGTACTAGTTCAAGTAGAAACTGTAGTATCACTGTTTTCATTATGAGCAAATGTTCTTATTTTCTGTTTGCTGTGCATATCACATGCAAGTAGTAGGGAATGGCCAGGAACGTCGCAATACATTATCACTATACCGAGGAGCTGATAAGATACTGTATGTACTGCGATTCTCACGACTCCCACCATTCTCACGAATCACGATTCTACATTCATTGCGATTTGATGTTCCAAACATATTCTCACTATATGTCTGCTGCAGAGACAAGAGAGCATGAGAAGACGAGTTATGATCCGTCCGGGAAATATAAGTGCTGAAAAGAAATTGGCTCCCTATTTTTTGTTTTTAAAGATGGAGAACAAGCTATGAAGGAAAAGTACTGGTGTTTGGATGCAGGTACAGCCGAGTAGTACAAGCTGATGCTACCTACAGTGGCACAAATAAATAAACGATACTTGGAGACAAATATCAATATAGTATCATCCAAAAATAATATCACGATATGTAACTGTATGGATTTTTTCCCTCTAATCACTAAAAGTCGCTGATGTTGCTTTGTCACTCTGACAAGTACTCTCTCGACTTACTGCAGCCTGCTCTCTACTGTCCACATCCCACAACACCCTCTGTCAGACAGGGGCACACTGACAATGACACACACACGCACAGAGTCAAGCAAACATGTGCATGCAAGCTCACACACACACACACACACACACACACACACACACACAACAAGGCTGGTGGCATAGCCTACCGCAAAACAGTTAACAATCAACAGTCATATCCCTGCAACCTGTCACAAATCAAGTCCATCCTCCTGCTCATGCATGACAAGGTCATGTCAAGGACAGGAGGGGAGGCGATGGGGGAAGAGGGTAATATGAGGGTACAGCTGGATGGTGAATTGATTCTAAATCCTTGCTACAAGGACAAAGGGTGGCATAGGTGAAACCAGAATAGTAGGCCTATATCTGTATATTTGAATTATTGTAACTGCCAGGTTATGTAAGATAGTTACACTACTAGTTTATGGAATTTTGCATATGGAATGTTACACTTGACAATAACATGTGTGAGGTAAGAGATTGATTAATATTGAAGAGCTCAACTGAAAATACATGTTGAATTGTGCACCTAGTGTAATATCAGTGGCTATCAATAATGCTGTCTAATCAACCCAAGGTAATGCTTGGAAAGAGTGTAACTGATAGGTGGGACGCTGAGTCATGTCTTGATTGACTGATCCTGCCTGATTGGAAACGGACATCGATGACTCCACTGAGTGAGTGATCATCCTTCCAACGAGAAATTGCTACAGTAGGCTACATAACAAAAATGCCCTAAATGTTGCCGTGAAGTTTGCAAATTTACTGTATCGGAGAAGTTATTGGTTGTGAAATAGGCCTAAAAATCGCTCTCTGTCTAAACGCACAGCATGTGACAGTATGCTGTCATGTTGACAGTTTTGAAAGCGGGGCTGTTTTTTATGGTTCGGGCAAGGCCCCTTAGTTCCAGTGAAATGAAATCTTAACGCTATAGCATACAATAACATTCTAGATAATTCTGTGCTTCCAACTTTGTGGCAACAGTTTGAAGCCATTTGTGTCCTGTTTCAGCATGACAATTCCCCCATGCCCAAAGCGAGGTCCATATAGAAATGGTTTGTTGAGATCTGTGTGGAAGAACTTGACTGGCTTGCACAGAGCCCTGACCTAAATCCCGTCGAACACCTTTGGGAGGAATTGGAACGCCAATTGCGAGCCAGGCCTAATCGCCCAACATCAGTGCCCGACCTCACTAATACTCTTGCGGCTGAATGGAAGCTTGTCCCCGCAGCAATATTCCAACATCTAGTGGAAAGACTTCCCAGAAGAATGGAGGCTGTTATAGCAGCAAAGGCAGGATCAACTCCATATTAATGCCCATGATTTTGGAATGAGATGTTCGACGAGCAGGTTTCCATATACTTTTGGTCATGTAGCGTATCTCACCCTATGTGAACCTAACCTGCAAACTGAAGGCTACCTAACAAACATACATAACAGTACTACTTTACATTTGTATTACTGAGTAATGGGTCAGTGTACGTCCCTGTTTGTTTCTCTAAAAGGTCATGTTTCGGAAAGAGGGAGCAATGGGATGGGGTGCTGCTTAATAACACAATTCATCATTCACTTTAAAAACCACTCCAACCGTAACCCTCGAAGAGAGATGATACCTTAACTATTTCTTGACATCAAGACCTGGAATTGACTTAATAACAAATCATGGTGCCTCTTATAATTACACGTGCACGTAATGAAATTGATTATTAGTCGGCTTAAAATAGCTGTCACCATACGAGGGAGAGTCTGTCTTAGACCGAAGCGTCTGATTTTGGGGGAAAGCCTAAATGTTTATGGGAATCTATTGTAGAGCGATGTGAGGAAATGGGAGGAGAATAGTGAGGGATAGGGATGAAGCAGCTACAGTGAGATAGCTGAAGCTGATTTTGCATTCAAGAAAGAAATTGTTCCCGATTTTAATTACAGAGTATTAAATTAACACCAACACCTACCCATAACGAAATCCAAAAGATCAAACTAGATTGGTGCATTTAGTATTTTCAATATGAAATCTAATATGAATATATTTGCATGGAATAATATCCTGTCAAGAGTCGTGCATGGTTCCATTCATGTAACATTCATATTTTATGAATAAGCATTGACAAAATAAATATGAAACATTTTTGACCAAGTTATGTGACAAAACAATATCAGATGTCTGTGTATGATAATGTAATCCAGTGATGGGCAACTGGCGGCCCACACACCCCTTTTGAAGGCCCTCGGATCAGTCCCCCCACCCCCCAAAAAAATATATACAGTACCAGTCAAAAGTTTGAACATACCTACTCATTCAAGGGTTTTTCTTTATTTTTACTATTATTGTAGAATAATAGGGAAGACATGAAATAGCACATACAGAATCATGTAGTAACCAAAAAAAGTGTTAAACAAATCAAGTTAAATTTTACATTTGAGATTCTTCCAAGTAGCCACCATTTGCCTTGATGACAGCTTTGCACACTCTTGGCATTCTCTCAACCAGCTTCTTGAGGTAGTCAGCTGGAATGCATTTCAATTAACAGGTGTGCCTTGTTAAAAGTTAATTTGTGGAATTTCTTTCCTTCTTATTGCGTTTTTAGCAAATCAGTTGTGTTGTGACAAGGTAGGAGTGGTATACAGAAGATGTGGTATAGATCTTCTGGGTGGTATACAGAAGATGTGGTATAAATCTTCTGGGTGGTATATAGAAGATGTGGTATAGATCTTCTGTGTGGTATACAGAAGATTTGGTAAAAGACCAAGTCCATATTAGGTCAAGAACAGCTCAAATAAGCAACACCCTCATTACTTTAAGACAGGTCTGGGCAATTCCAGTCCTCGAGGGCCTGATTGGTGTCAATGTTTTGCCCCAACCACATCTAACACACCTGACTTCAATAATCACCTAATCATGATCTTCAGTTTAGAATGCAATTCGATTAATCAGCTGTGTTTGCTAGGGATGGAGAAAAGTGTGACACCAATCAGGCCCTCGAGGACTGGAGTTGCCCACCCCTGCTTTAAGACATGAAGGTCAGTCAATCAGGCCACAAGAGCAGTCGCAAAAACCATCAAGCGCTATGATGAAACTGTCTCTCACGAGGACCGCCACAGGAAAGGAAGACCCAGAGTTAGCTTTGTTGCAGAGGATAAGTTCATTCGAGTTACCAGACTCATAAATTACAGACCAAATAAATGCTTCACAGAGTTCAAGTAACAGACAACTCAACATCAACTGTTCAGAGGAGACTGAGTGACTCAGGCATTCATGGTCAAATTGCTGCAAAGAAACCACTACTAAAGGACACCAGGTAACAGCCAACAAGTGCTGTTAATATGTGGGAACTCCTTCAAGTCTGTTGAAAAAAAGCATTCCAGGTGAAGCTGGTTGAGAGAATGCCAAGTGTGTGCAAAGCTGTCATCAAGGCAATGGGTGGCTTCTTTGAAGAATCTCAAATATATTTTGATTTGTTGAAGGCTTTTTTTGGATGCTACATGATTCCATGTGTTATTTCATAGTTTTGATGTCTTCACTATTATTATACAATGCAGAAAATAGTCAATAAAGAAACCCTTGAATATATATATATATATATTAAGAACTCGGTCAGTGTCTCAATTTACTGTTGCGATTTCGAGTAGTAAACTACACAAGGTGTAATTCAGAGATTTGGCTGTGCATCAGCAGTTGTTACAGTCAGTCAATTAGCCCATGTCAGCTAAAAAATAAGAATAATATTGCTATCTAAGCCAGCTATCTAAACTTGTTATCATCGTCGAATTAATGGCGGCCCCCACCATTGATTTTGTTAGTCTCACTCAGATATCATTTTAAAAACCGCAAACATTTCTCATGGTGAGCTCAGATTTTTTTTGTGGCCCCCACCCCCATCAAAGTTGCCCATCCCTGCTTGAAATATGACTATACTATTAGGGAATCTGAGAAAAACGCTTTATAATAGGCTACCATTAAGAGCTTAATAAAAAGCGCATGTAGCATTTCATAAAGGTGATACACATTTTATCAACTGCGTGGGTGTTTTAGATTGATTTCATGCGGTATATGTTTGCCAAGTAACTTCACCAACAACAAGGCCTTTGTGGTCAGCTGTTTTAAACACGCGTCCTCAATGTAAATCGCGAGACATAAATAGGCCTTTCCTTTAAACTACAGAGGTTTCAGCAACGCAACTCTCGTCCCTAAATCAAGTACTTCCCATGGAATAGGTCTTTCGACCCCAATAAATTAAAACTGCGTAATGATGAGAATGTGCAACATACCTTTTCAGCTTTTAGATTCGGTGTTCTCCCAATATATATGTTGCCTAATTTGACATTTAGTGGCAATGCATTACTCATGAAAAGCAGCAGACCGCACTGACAGCAAACATCAAAATGGATGTCAACAAATCTTATAATTTAACAACTCATAAACTACTTCCAATGCTTAATATCAAATTGGTTATGTTAATTTATATTCAAGTTACTTATTGGGTAAATTGTTTAGCCCATAGATCACATTAACAATTTGCGCCCACCTCAGAGTGGCACTTCACTCAACCCATACCTGAAATCGCTGTATGGATGAATAATCCAATTACCGGCCGATTGGACGCGCTCTTGTTCCTTTTCCACCGCTTTTTGGCTCCCAAACATACGCAGGGAAAATTTATTAACTCCAGGCTGAAGCATGGAACTAAATTGGCGCTGCATATAAGTCCGATTGTCCTGCGGTTCCCCATCATCTGGCACAATCTGGGGTCCATCCTCAGATTTAAAAAATGCGAGCGAATTCCTGTTCTGTTGGTTCTGCACAGAGGACGATGCTTTTCTATTAGGGACACTTGAGAAGGAAACTCTGGAGTCCTTTTTCTCATTGCCAGTAGTTGTGGCCCCGGCCACCTCGGGCCCTTGCCCCTGTACTGAGGTGATCGAACCGTCCATGCTGGCGACTCTGGAATTACATCTAGTTGGCCTTTTCCCGTTGTCCGCTGCAACTATTCCACCGGTCTGTTTCTCCTGCCTAGAGACGATGGAGGACAGGCTCCCTGAAATGTTGGGGTCCCTTCTGCAATCTCCGTTGTTGTTGCATATCACACCGGTAGTGCCTTCACCTGTCCAACAAGTAGCCAACCCGGTTACCGCTGACCCTGGGGCTAAGTCCCCTCCAGCCCTATAGTATGAGCCGCCACGGGCAGTAGCATCTCCCTGGCATAACAGAGCACAGCTTGTGGCGCCTGTAGGAGCACAAGGTGCGGACTCTTCGCCTTGCATGAACCACAGCTCATTGTTGGAGTTCTTGCGCGCTGTTGATGATGCTCCCCCTCCTGGCGTAAATTGCTTCATCTTCAAACTTAGACCGTTCCTATCGCCTCCGCCACCAACGGAGCCGGTTCCGCACAATAAAGGCTGCTGGAATTTGGACTCATCTTCTCCATCCTCAGCCTCGTCCATGACAGCGCCTGGGAATAGAGTGCGCGCCTTCGGAACCTTTGCGTGGCTGGGCGGCGACGAGTTCAAAGCAGCCCCAGCCTATTGTATCCAGTGGAAACCACTTTAGGATACAGCACAGTGGCGTTGCTATGGCTGCAATCAGGCTATTCGTTTCATGTCACAGTGAAACGGAGAGCCCGTCCTATTTACCTATAACCTCAGAGCCCTCCTCTCCTCCTCACGAATGACATCCAAGGGAAGTTTCCAATGTGAGATGACAGCATGGTGGACCAAAGAAAGATGGAAAAAAGTAATACAAGCGTGAAATATTTTATATCTGTTTTGAATATTGTATTTTCAATACAAATAGTTTGTGAAACATTCAAATGCAATAGTAGCCTTGAAAGGTCAATCGATAAGCACATTGGCAAATTTACTCCATTTTATGCATAGGACGCATGTGTAATCCCCAAATAATACTGGTGGATTACTTCACCTGAGAAATTGAATATGTGCTAATATAGGCTACACTATTCACCAGTCCGGATGTCGATTTATTCAAGACACCTTGATAGGCTACGTCAACCATGCCACATATAATCACAATTGTTCCTCCCACTGATGATTAAATGGCACCCTCTGGTGTCGAATCTTCTCAGAATGATTTGGATGTGTATGCCTACTGATGTAATATTGTACAGTGAGTCTATATCGGTTTGGACTATGAAATCGGACTTTTAGTCCATTCATTTACTAGTCTCCCTAGGACCTAAGTAGATAAATTGCCTCCCACAACGTTAGCAATGTTCCAGTATACAGTCGTGGCCAAAAGTTGAATGACAAATATTAATTTTCACAAAGTTAGCTGCCTCAGTGTTTTAGATAGTTTTGTCAGATGTTACTATGGAATACTGAAGTATAATTACAAGCATTTCATAAATGTCAAAGGCTTTTATTGACAATTACATGAAGTTGATGCAAAGAGTCAATATTTGCAGTGTTGACCCTTCTTTTTCAAGACCTCTGCAATCCGCCCTGGCACGCTGTCAATTAACTTCTGGGCCACATCCTGACTGATGGCAGCCCATTCTTGCATAATCAATGCTTGGAGATTGTCAGAATTCGTGGGTTTTTGTTTGTCCACCCGCCTCGAGGATTGACCATAAATTCTCAATGGGATTATGGTCTGGGGAGTTTCCTGGCCATGGACCCAAAATATTGATGTTATGTTCCCCGAGCCACTTAGTTCTCACTTTTGCCTTATGGCAAGGTGCTCCATCATGCTGGAAAAGGCATTGTTCGTCACCAAACTGTTCCTGGATGGTTGGGAGAAGTTGCTCTCGGAGGATGTGTTGGTACCATTCTTTATTCATGGCTGTGTTCTTAGGCAAATTGTGAGTGAGCCCTCTCCCTTGGCTGAGAAGCAACCCCACACATGAATGGTCTCAGGATGCTTTACTGTTGGCATGACACAGGACTGATGGTAGCGCTCACCATGTCTTCTCCGGACAAACTTTTTTCCGCATGCCCCAAACAATCGGGAAGGGGATTTATCAGAGAAATTGACTACCGCAGTATTCCAATCCCTGTACCTTTTGCAGAATATCAATCTGTCCCTGATTTTTTTTTCCTGGAGTGTAGTGGCTTCTTTGCTGCACTTAACACCAGACCATCCTCAAAGTCTTCACCTCACTGTGCGTGCAGATGCACTCACACCTGCCTGCTGCCATTCCTGAGCAAGCTCTGTACTGGTGGTGCCCCGATCCCGCAGCTGAATCAACTTCAGGAGTCGGTCCTGGCTCTTGCTGGACTTTCTTGGGCCCCCGGAAGCCTTCACAATTGAACCGCT
Source organism: Oncorhynchus masou masou (assembly GCF_036934945.1). Classification (NCBI taxonomy): domain Eukaryota; kingdom Metazoa; phylum Chordata; class Actinopteri; order Salmoniformes; family Salmonidae; genus Oncorhynchus; species Oncorhynchus masou. The sequence continues at coordinate 79,565,209 of NC_088235.1, read as the reverse complement.
CTCCTTGAAGTTCTTGATCCGATAAATGGTTGATTTAGGTGCAATCTTACTGGCAGCAATATCCTTGCCTGTGAAACCCTTTTTGTGCAAAGCATTGACGGCACGTGTTTCCTTGCAGGCAACCATGGTTGACAGAGGAAGAACAATGACTCCAAGCACCACCCTCCTTTTGAAGCTTTGTCTGTTTTTCAAACTCAATCAGCATGACAGAGTGATCTCCACCCTTGTCCTCATCACTCACACCTGTGTTAAATGAGAGAATCACTGACATGTCAGCTCGTCTTTTTGTGGGAGGGCTGTGGAAATTAATTGTAATTCATCTGATCACTCAGAACATTCTGGAGTACATGCAAATTTCCCCTCATACATACTGAGGCAGCAGACTGAAAATCTTTAGCTGTCATTCTCAAACATTTTGGCCACAACTGTATGTAATGTTGTCAGGTCTGGAATTTCCAAGACTACTCCTTTACCATTGGGTAACTCCTGTATGTATGCCAGCTTCAAGTCATGCCATTTACCAGAGGACCAACACCTTTGCTCTACAAACCCATCGCCAACGACTATCCAGGGCACTTAACAGTAACTTCATAGCTTTGTGTGGGATGACCTATAGCATTTTATTGCCCAGAGGAAATAAACCAAAATGGCCATCTTATTCAAGCAGTAACAGACAGACCACATCTCTTAAATCAGATCACTTTATTGAGATTGTGCAAATTGGTACAGTTGTGTAGAATCTAATTAGTTACTTTTAAGCAAAATAAATGACAGTCATATTTTCACATGTACTTCTTAAACTACCGGTGCACATCCAGTCACAATACTAAATCAAGTTAGAAGCCACATGAGGCTTCTGAGTTGTCTACAAAGTGGAGGTTAGAAAAAGGACAATGCTTCAATAGTGTCAATCCTGTTTAGGTTCCATGTACCCTTCAAGAAAACAAGCCATTTAAAAATAGCCTTCCATTCTGATTAATACATTAGTATTAGTCGTTGTTCAGAAGCAGAAAACCCATCTCTTATACTTGGTCCTTTCTCAGGAAGTATTACTATGATGTGACTATGGCAACAAAAAGCATAGAAAAGTCAAAACTACACCTTAACATAGTAGTAAAACTCCAAAAAGCTTGGATTTTATTTTGCAGTGATTAGCCTAAAAATCTCAACAGCGCATGTATTAAATACAGCAGGAACTCAGACAAAATTGCATTATAATCCTACCTGCTGCGTTTAATTTAGGAACTACCTACAGTATTACAACTTCCTCTGCTGAAAATCAAATACAGTGGAGGAAGTCAAATGGACTGTGTTAAGGTGTATCCTATAACTCAGCCAACTATGTGAGGGATGCATTGATGGGCCTCTCCAGTTCAGGGGCCTGATTCATGTCGTCATTTGTCCCCAGCCCTATATCTAAACACACCTGATTAAACTAATTGTATTCTAAAGACAATGATTAGTTGATTATTGGAGTCAGGTGTGGTAATAGGGCCTGGGGCAAAAGCATGTCAGTGTCCAAACATTTCACAATCGTAGTAAGATCCATGTTGCTTAACAGGTGGCTGTTCATGCTTGCAAATATAAGAGCAGATATTTAGACGTGAAGGACAGTGGAGGAAGCTATAAGCACAAATAGAAAAACCACCAATAGATCATTCCCACGTAAACTTTTACAATGGACTTCACTACGAACAAACACTTCTAGAACGGCAATAAAACTCATGCAAAAACATGTTTTTTTTTGCCAATGGCCTTAAGCCGAAAGCACAATATGGAGAGAAATATAGAAGTACAATTCCGTCCATTTCAAGACATTAACGTTCAAGAATTGAAATTTAAAGTTGTTTAAAATTCGCAGGGTGCACTAGATTATGTGACGCTCAGCAAATGCTCTTCATCCTGGAAGATCGTCATCAGGATATCTGTCAGGAAAGAAAGGGGACTGACAATTAGATTGAGAGCTCAACCTCTACGGGAGGTTTACTGCTTTGATTTTGCAATCAGAATAAATTAATTTGAAATAGGCTCATCCAGTCGAGTGGGTTGATTCAAAAGCCCTCACACACACACACACACCTCTCATCTTCTCTCAGTTGGAGTTCCTTTGCCTGACATCCTTGTGGTTTGTGGCAGCATTGCTTTTCCTGAAAGACATTTTCCATCCAGAACTTTACAAACACAGCAATGTATATCTTTAAAAAAAATGTTTTACCCCTTTTTCATGATATCCAAATTGGTAGTTACAGCCTTGTCCCATCGCTGCAACTCCTGAACTGACTCGGCGAGGCGAAGGTCGAGAGCCATGTGTCCTCCGAAACACGGCCCTGCCAAGCCACACGGCTTCTTGACACACTGCCCGCTAAAAACCCGAAGCCAGCCGCACCAATGTGTCGGAGGAAACACCGTACAACTAGCGACCGAAGTCGGCCTGCGTGTGCCCGGCCCGCCACAGGAGTCGCTAGAGCACGCTGGGACAACGACATCCCGGCCGGCCAAACCCTCCCCTAACCCGGACGACGCTATGTCAATTTTGTGCCGCCTCATGGGTTGACCGGTCACGGCCACCTGTGACAGCATGGGATCAAACCCAGGTCTGTAGTGACGCCTCTAGCACTGCGATGCTGTGCCTTAGACCCTTGCACCTCTCGGAAGGCCCATATATATATTTTCTTCATGAGAAATTAAATGTATTGAATTTTTACATATCAGTGTAAAATGTGTACTTACAGGGGAGCAGAACCTGAGTCCTCATCTATAAAGCAGCACAGGGACAAGAGAAAAGATGTGTCAACAGCTGAATTGGTCAGAGACTGTCTGGTAGGGAGACATTCTAATGAGAGCAAGGCATGGAGAAAATTCTTTCCACAGACAATGAAAGAAATGGTGACAAAGTTCCAAGTATTTCTTTAAGTAGGCCATTGTCAAATGATTGCAGTCAATTATGCAAAACAAGCATACACTGCCATAATTCTACAATAAGCAAATAGTTACATCGCTTGAACTTAATCATTTCATTTAAAAAGAACTGCAGTTATGACAAATCTACCTACACTGTATCCCAACTATATGTTCCTGATTAGAAGATATGGTATCAATCTGTTCTGAACATCTCAAAATAACGCAAACAGGATAACCAAGTGAAAAGTTGAAGGGACAATGCAACACCGGAAACAGTCCTAAACAAAGCGTACAGGTATACTGCAGATTAAAAAGGTCTGGACATGACCGTTCAGTCACCGGTTAAAATCAAAGAATAGGTGCCCTCAGGCAATGAATGAGATCAATGAAATGATATCCCTATTATAAAAAAAAGAAAATGACTTGTCATGCATGAGATCAAGATGCAGATGGCATGCAAGACATAAAAGGTACACACAGAAATGACATAACCAGAGCAACTTCCTGCTTACAGACGTCAACAACTGTATGCAAGCAGGAAGTTGCCCCGTGATGTCATACTGCTGTGTGTACCTGTAAAACCCTATAACCGTAGGTGTTTCCAACACTACAAACCATGACATTAGGCCTAATTTCCATCTCCACATAAATCACATGACTTGGGCTATTTGACCCTTTTACTGGCATGACAAAAACACATTGATTGGTGGGCAAGTTTTAGCAGTCTGAAAATGTATTTCAAATTTGGCCCAAATTGGTCCAATATATGAATGCAAGGCCAGTGGAAGAGTTCCTTATTAGATACATTCTTAACAAGTGAACGCAGTGCATTCCTATAGCTTCTCAGTTACAGTCATCTCAGGTCAACCACTTCCGACTGACATGCAGTTTTGATCACTTACCAAAACGCAAACGCAGCAGCGAACAGAGAAATACAAAACGGAGAAAAAAAAAAAGTGTTCTAATAGAAAACCAACTGCTTTTGATCAAATGAAATGACTAAAATCATAAGTGAAAAACATATTTAAATTGCAAATCAAGAAGACCAAGTAAATAACAGTAAACCTGCTATATCCAAACCACTAAGAAAAGACAACGTGTTGAGATATCATTAAAATGGCAGCTAATGCACAGCAATCTTTGCAGAATGACAGTACATCTGAAACTAAGACTGTTCTGCCACTGGAGGGCAGCAGACACTCACAGCCAAATCATATGGACTTAGCGAGGTATGCTACTTCAGAAATCATAATGAATGGCAAAACAAGAATACTTCGTTTCTGCATTTCTCTGTGGGTGTTTCTACGTACCGTCGTTGATCTCATCAGGCTTTCTCCTCTTCTCGTAGATGAAGATGATGCTGACCAAGATGATGACCTCTGCCACGATGCCCAGGAAGGGCCAGAGGGCGGCCAGGCGGCTGCGGACGCGCAGGTGGATCTTGTCGAAGGCAGAGTCCACTTCTCTGGCACCGTAGCACATGTAGTCGCCCATGTCCATGGCGATGTCCAGGTCATTGATGGTCAGGGTAGTCCTGTTGGGGGTGCTCTTGATCTCATACCTGTCAGTACCGTTGGTGATGGCCTGAGAATGACAAACAGGGAGCAAAAAGTAATTGAATACTCAACTCTTATCTAGGGCAGAGACCTCTTTGGATAGTACTAGTGCATGTGGCATTACTGTGACTTCAATCAAGATATTGATTTCGTCAACAATTCCTAACATTGGAAAATAACTGCAGCATGTGACTTTATTCACTCAGTTCAGCATCAGGGGTTATTCTGGCTCAGTGAAACTCATCGTGGTTAAGCAAATCAGCGAGGTGAATCAATGACGGTAAACCTTCCTTAAACATACCTTCTTCAGCATTTCTTCTCCTTCCAGTTTGTACCACTTCCAGTCAGTAGGCAGTGGATATCCATGACTGACACACACCAGCACACCCTTGTCCTGCTCGTTTCCATGCTCAGAGCGTTTGTAGGCAGAGACATGGATAGCAGCTAGTGACAAACACACGGATGCAGGTATTTATCAGATAGCCGCGATTCATCCAACACCTGCAGTTGTCTAAAACTGGCTATATAAGCCCATTACAGCTTTCAGATACTCAAAGTGCACTAAGGTAGTAACATTCATCGGCATAGCTAATGCCAGTTAGAGACTTCACTTTAAAAGTACAAACGCATTACTTACTGTTGACTGCAATGGATTTCTTCACCACAGGATCAGACAGGAAGACGCAGTCATATACTCCACCAGAATGGAAATCAATTTTAGCCAAGCTAATGGGGGGAAAAAACAACGTAAGCCCCGAGGATGAGAAACGCAGGCCTACAGACTTCACTCAATGGCTTCAAACACATCTCAGTCATGAAGTCACTTTGCCTGTAAAAACACACTACAAAAGATGCGGCCCCAACAGGCTGAACTTCAAATGGCTCCCTGTTGAGAATGAGAAGCAACCAGATAAAAATAAACTGCCTCTCTCCTTGTTACAAACGCTTCTACTTCCCCCTGGTAACAACAATCGGACTTGTGTCGGCACTGGAACCCTCCCTGCTCTTTATGTCTGATGGGGAATTATGGGAGTGAAAGAATGGGAGTGCTAGGGGGCACTTATCCATGCTGCTGCCAAGGCTACAACCAAAGCTGCAGTCCATCTCGCTGCCAATTAATGGCAGGGAATGCCTGAGCAGGGCCTGGAGTGTTACCATTAATGGATGGTATGTGTGTGTGCAATATAATGAGGGAGAGCTAACATGTAGAAAATACATGGGGGACAGGTTGGCGTGGTTTTTCAGTGTTGCTGTGCGGTCAAATCTGTGACCTACCGCCCTGCTGACCAAACATTAAAAAGGCATGGTCACTAATAATGACAAGCAATGACTGCTAGGTTCAGGACAACAGCTGAATCTCAGTGAGCCCAGCTCCGGGAAATCGTTCTATAGCTCAGAGGGTTTCCCGTCCATCTGGTGGCTCAAACATGCAAACACACGCTGCCTGCCTGGCAGGCACTTACATGTACTCGGTGTAGAGCGCAGCAGAGTCCTGCTTGGATGACTCGATCACATTGCCATTCCTCGTCCAGTAATGACCTTTGACTGTGGACGGGGGGTTGGTAAGGTTGCATGAGAGGATGGCAGAGGTCTGGTTGTTCACCTCCATAGGTGAAGACACAATTAAGGGATCTGTAGACAAAGTCAACATATTAATAAGTTGTCCTTTGACATGACCACTTCTAGTAGGATCATTACCGTAGTAACGTTACCACGACTACAAGCCAAGTGTAAATAATTATTGCATGTCTTTTCACATACAGGATATTGCTAAAAATACTTTAGGGTAACTAAAGACACTAAAAAATATTTTATATCCGAGTAGTGGATTTAATCCAAACTTAAAAAGGTACATATGTATTGGGTTTACAGGATAAAATGCTCTCTTGATACCAACATGTTGCAGCACAAACCTTGACTGTTCAGGGCTTGACATTGCTTTACTATCCTTTAGCCTAAACTTCATAGTGACAACTGATAAGGTCTAGCTTAGCTTGTCAAATGTTATTACTTTCAAAATCAAGCCAAGAACTGGCCAAGAACAGCACAATATAAAAAGGCAGCGCCTCTTCCAAGAAGAGGCGGGTCACATGGGCAGGCACCTAAAAATGGAGAGCGCGGGCTGAACCAAGAGTTCAAGAGAAGAGGGGTTACACAGGGAAATTAATCTAGGAGACCATGAGGAGAGGAGCTTGTAATCAACACATGCAGAAGAAGCAACCGGCAAGGTATGGTAGGTTGGTGTTCCACTAACAGAGAAGAGGAACAAAGAGGATATTTTGGTTTGAGTCAGGTAGAGAAAACAAATACTGGAAAGATGCCCTATGGCTAAGAATCAGAAAACTGGGTTACTGTATCCTGTAGATAGATTTAGTACTCCTAAAGAGCCTAGTCAGCCCTAACAGGTCTAAAGAGTGTAAACACCACAGGACAGTGTCAATGTTAGTATCAATTACACATTCTATTACCTTGGACAAGACAGCAAAATAGACCAAATGGAAGCCAACAAGAAGCTGACCAACCCATAATCTGACCCTTTAAAATGTTCATTTTGTTTTTAATGATTGAAAAATTAGATGTAGCCATTTGCAGGTTTCAGACCTTATGACCAGTATTATGTGAAATATTTTCCTAATTCATTTAAAATAAGGATTTGACATAAGCCCAGCAAAAAAAAGGCATCAGATTGAGGGTAGTGCTACGGCAGGTAGGACACGTCTAAGGAGAGGCCCGGCCACGCCTTGTGGTCAGGTTGGCTCTCCACTACTGGACATCATGGGAGCTCAGTGAGGGGAGAGTAGGGGAGTCTGGGTGAAACAGGGGAGAGGGCAGGAGAAGGTGTGGGACAGGAGCTGGACCCCTCGCTGTCCTCTACAAGGAGACGCTGCCTGGCTGTACGTAGGGCCTCCCAACACTCACATTCAAACACTATAACGTTAGCCTGTGAGCGGATCCACTTGATTTTGGGTGCCTTCTTCAGCTCGTTGCGGTCGGGGTCGTTGGAAGCGCGGCACTCGTACGTGCCGGAGTCATCGAGCGTGAGGTTTAAGAGGTGAATGGAGCTGGTGGCGTGCAGGATGTAGGTGGCGTTGATCTCGACACGGTCTCGCCGAGCCCCATCGAACAGCTGGGTCATGGTCTCGTCGGGCTCCTCGCCCTCTATGAACCACCACTGCACCTCTGGGATGGGGTTCCCTGTCACCTCACAGTGCAGCTCTGCAATGTCCTCTATCAGTTTCATTTGGGACAGGGGCGACTTGACAAAACCAGCTGAACAGGCCATTAATATGTGGGGGAGGGGTGGTTTACATTGATTTGGTTTCAGATTGGTTTTTAGCAAATCCGACAATTTTATGGAGGTGAAAGTAAAATGCGATGGAAAAGGCAAGCAGGCAAAGAAAGAAACAAAAGATTAATCAAACACATGAAAAGTAGGGGTTTGAGTATCATTAACCAAAATAGTTCATGCCAAATGGCTTTTTAGAGTACTTGATACTCAGACCCATTGCAGATATAGACAAGTTGAATGACATGCATTAAAATCAAAAGCAACTAATAAAAACAGATACATTTCATGAAGGGCAAGTGAAAATATGTTTGTTATTCATCGCACGAGTGGACTAAGCAGATGGATGAAATTTAAAATGTCAGATATGATTCAAAATTGTGTCCGTAAATCTATTACATTCTCTGTCCGTTTGTCATTGTGTTGAGAAGTGCAGGGCTTAGTTATTAAACGAAACACCTGATCTGACGTTGAGGACATTCTGTACAGGATTTAATACCCAGGAGGAGCAACAGAAGAATAACATTTGCACAGCTCGAGGCGCACTCTGTAGAGTTAGCCCCCTGTAGGGTTATTTCTATCGAAGCCCAAGCCCACGGAACAATCTTAAATCAACACAGGAGAACAAAACCTTGGCATACCTTCAACATACAACCCAGGAGATCAATGATGAGAAATGCTTCAGAACAAACTCAGGGATCCCTATGTAACGCCGCTTGAACAAAGATAACCATGTTCAGACAAAGCCTGAGCCACACCCTCTTTCTTTATTGCATCTTTACATAGTAGGACAACAAGGCATGGTGGTAGGTGGACATTTTCTGAATAGTTGGCTCCCTAAAGACCAGAGACAGTATGTATCCATTAACATGTCCAAAGTCAAACTTGTGAAGTGGATTGGAGGAACGGCTGCCTCTGGCTCTAAAAAGCATGTGACCTTTTAGCTAAGGCTGACAGGATCCTTTTAACCATAACAAAGAGGTCACCTTCATAGCAAATGCTGTACAAAACAAACCCAAGTAAATGCAGATAGTGACTTCACATAGACCTGAACGAAAGTCATAACTAAAATTAGTTACTCTAGCGTGTATCAAACTTAACAAACCAGCAAGTTCCACCCCCCCCCAAAAAAAAACATTTTGGAAAGAGACCTGACCAAAGAGCCCGCTCCAGTATACCCCTCTTGAAATCAGTGTGACTCACCAGTACTGTAGGTGACATGTAGTCCTAACTGGCCTAGCATAGCGAAAAGACAGAAGCCTGACTGCTTGGAATGGTTGTCAAGTTAATGTGCTACAGTTTACTAACTACATAGGGTCATGCTCCACAGGCCACCTACTTAGTGTAAACAACTAGGTTTCTATTTTGTGTGAATGTTAGCTGGGGATAAATAGGACACTTCAAAAGCAGGTGTGATAGGCATGTGACTTCAGCATTTAGCCTACCCAGTGATCAATTATGCTGACATAAAATGGTCACCCAGAAAATGGGCACACAATCAAAATAGCAAACCAACATGAATCCTGAACACACTGTCCGGGGCAGACAGGGAAACAAATGCTACTAGCAATAAAGATTTATCTGAGTCATATATGTATTAACATTCTGTTACATAAATCAATGGGATTTTATGAGCCCATCGTACTTCATGACTCTGCTCATTTGCATAGGAAATGCTTCAAAACGTGCTTTTCCTGACCTCGTTTAACCGAAGGGAAAATGGCTGCCTGCTTTCTATAACCTACTTCTCCAACCAACGTTTTGCTCAAGACGAAGCTGGAGCGCAATAGAAATATAATTGTATTAATGATCTGGAGTTGCCAAAGCGGAAAACTGCCCGTCCAGCATGGGGACTGCCTGTGTGCTGTATCTTCAGAGGCATCTGCAGTCCTCTGGGACATGCCCTCTAAAGCTTTCATGCCACTCTGTATATCTGGGTCAATGGAGGACCTCGCAGAGTCAAAGGCCCAATGCAAAGTCCAGTCTCCCCAGACTGTCCTGGCAAAAATCAATATTTTTTTTGTTAGGTTTACCAATTTAAATTGTTTGGAGCAAATAGGGCAGGTTACAGTGTAGGACTTTTCTATAAAATATGCTTTTTAAAAAGCAAAATACGAGGCAAGTTTCAAACATTTGGTACGGTTTTTAGGATTAACCAAAACCATTATGGCCTAAAATGGAGCCTTTTCCACACCAAATTAAGAGAGCTAGCAATCTACTCTCAATAAGATTATACATAATATAATAATAATATATCCCATTTAGCAGACGCTTTTGTCCAAAGCGACTTACAAGTCGGCTGGGGCCACTACTTTTACATATGGGTGGCCCCAGCGGGAATCGAACCCACGACGCTTGGCGTTGCAAGCGCCATGCTCTACCGACTGAGCCACACAGGACCCCCCATCATCCCCATCCGTTCCTTATTTAGAATGTTTTAGTGTCATTAACACATACTCCCTTGTTTCTTTGACACCGAGCATAAATTAATACAATGTTGGACCCTCACTCTGAATTGGCTAAATTAACAATGAGTGCATCATGCGCTGCATGCAATGCTTTATTAAGTACTCAAGGTTGCGTAATGTATAGATACTGCCATGGCTTGAGGCTCTTCCAGGCTTAGAAAGTCAGCACAATCTTAAATAGACAAGGCAGTGGTTGTGACGGAATGTTATAATGAGATTAAGGTAATCTAAATGTGTTGCAGTCTCCGCTAAAAACAAACCCCCACAACAATCGTGTAAACAAAGCTTCTTGCTTGTTTGACACATTTCATGTCACACATTCACATACATTTGTAATCAATTTAAAATGGTGTGAATTTAAATGTGGTAGCATGTTGTACCTCAACTGCATGCCATTAATCTCCATAGAAGAGGTCAAATATAGGCCCACTTTTTTTTTTTTAAATGGTATGTCTTTATATAGGACACAGCAGCTAACCTGCTAGTTAATGTCTCATGATTCAGGCAGGCAAACTGGTCTACACCAGTTTAAAGACTGCAGCTAAAACAAGCCAGAAGCACAAGCTTTGGCTCTCACACAAAACTAGCTGAGACTTGAAACACAAGTGTCCGGTTAGTCTGCTAATTTCCAAATACAAAAAAGGTTTATTTCTTCATAAACCAGCCAAAAGCAACTGCATTGACTGGTTTATGAAAAATAAACCAACATCTATGATATTTGGCCAAAGGTGGGTTTGGATCACATGAAAAAATTAGCAAGTTAGCTGCCTAGTAGATGTCATCTGTAAGTGTTGACACTAGTTTTATTAAATAACTTGTTTTAAATAGGCAAACTATTTTTATGATGGCAAACTATTTTTATGATGGCAGGTTCCAATTGCAAAATCAACTATTTTACCTAGCGTTAACCGTTACAAGGCAGTGATTTTGATCACTGCCATGTGTTTAAATTAACTACCTGGTAAAGCCATTCATAGATGCTAACTACCTTTAGCGCCTCTACTAAACATAGTATTTTCTTGCCGGCTGAGTTTGGTTAAAAGCCCAGACGCTCGTTCTTAATAATAGCATGCATCACTTGCGGTAAAATTTTGTAAACAAGGAAATTAGCCATCTTTCATATCAGCGAGAAATCATGTAAAAAAAAAAAAAAAAGTTCAAATACTACACACCTTTAAAGGGTCAGTGTTCCCATACTGCCATACTACAGCGCTGGCGCTACCAAAGTCAGACACGGCCACCCCCGGGCTAATAAGTCATCTAGCGTGATCGAACAGTGTCGCCAAAGTATAGTTCATCGGATGGTTGCTAGAAAATACCCTACCGTTACACTTCAGTGAGCTGCACGGGGGGCGGAAAACTTACCCTAATGCATGAATGGGATATGCTACGGTACCTTTATCCACAATATATAAATAGAGTTGAAGTCAGAAGTTTCCATACACCCTAGTCAAATACATTTAAACTCAGTTACACAATTCCTGACATTTAATCCTAGTAAAACTTCCCTGCCATAAGTCCGTTAGGATCACTACTTTATTTTAAGAATGTGAAATGTCAAAATAATAGAGAGAATGATTTATTTCTGCTTTTATTTCTTTCATCACATTCCCAGTGGGTCAGAAGTTTACATACCCTCAATTAGTATTTGGTAGCATTGCCTTCAAATTGTTTAACTTGGGTCAAAACGTTTCAGGTAGCCTTCCACAATAAATTGGTTGAATTTTGGCCCATTCCTCCTGACAGAGCTGATGTAACTGAGTCAGGTTTGTAGGCCTCCTTGCTCGCACCCCCAAAACATGACGCTGCTACCCCTCTTGCTTCACAGTTGGGATGGTGTTCTTCAGATTGTAAGCCCCCCCCCCCCTTTCCTCCAAACATAATGGTCATTATGGCCAAACAGTTATATTTTTGTTTCAGCAGACCAGAGGACATTCCTCCAAAAAGTACAATCTTTGTCCCCATGTGCAGTTGCAAACCATGGTCTGGCTTTATGGTGGTTTTTGAGCAGTGGCTACTTTGCTGAGCAGCCTTTCAGGTTATGTCGATATAGGACTTCACAAGGTCCTTCGCTGTTGTTCTGGGATTGAGTTGCACATTTCACACCAATGTACGTTCATCTCTATGAGGCAGAACGAGTCTCCTTCCTGAGCGGTATGATGGCTGCGTTGTCCCATAGTGTTTATACTTGCGTACTATTGTTTGTATAGATGAATGTGGTACCTTCAGGCGTATGGAAATTGCACCCAAGGATGAGCTAGACTTGTGGATATCTATCTTTTTTTCTGTGGGTCTTGGCTGATACATCCACAGGTACACCTCCAAATGACTCAAATTATGCCAATCAGCTTACCAGAAGCTTCTAAAGCCATGACATCATTTTCTGGAATTTTCCCAGCTTTTTAATAGGCACTGTCGACTTAGTGTATGTAAACTTCTGACCCACTGGAATTGTGATAGGGAATTATAAGTGAAATAATCTGTCTAAAAAATTGTTGGAAAAATGACTTGTGTCATGCACAAAGTAGATGTCCTTAACTGAGTTGCCAAAACTATAGTTTGTTGACAAGACATTTGTGGAGTGGTTGAGAAACAAGTTAATGACTCCAACCTAAGTGTATGACTTCAACTGTATTTAGTTCTGGTAAAGTGTACTTCTTGTTCTCATGCTAGCGAGCTGTAGACACGGCAGCCATTGTGTAATGGCACTTCACGTAGAACAAAGGAGCTGATTGGCTAACACCATCCAAACGCTAGCTAGTATGAGGACGAGAAGGACAGTTTTACAGGAAAACAAGCATTATTTAAATATTCTTGCTGTATCAGTTACGGATAGAAGTACAATTTGGGGCACAGTGGCATAGCCCATCCCTGCAAAGAGGTGCGTTTTCCGACCTAAATCTTACACCGGCCCCACAATGCATTCCTACCCCAGTGCAGCTCATCGTAAACAATCAATGGTACGCTTGGTATTTTATAATCTCCACCCGGCACAGCCAGAAGAGGACTGGCCTTGTTCCTCTCTAGGTTTCTTCCTAGGTTTTAGCCTTTCTATTGAGTTTTTCCTAGCCACCGTGCTTATACACCTGCATTGCTTGCTGGGGTTTTAGGCTAGGGTTTCTGTACAGCACTTTGATATATCAGCTGATGTAACTAGGGCTATATAGATAATTTTGATATATTTGTTTTCTGGCACACAGCATATGGATCTGTGCAAAACTGCTACAGTAGCTAAGTGTATATATTTTTTAAAGTCTTCCTCGCTGATATGAAAGTGGCATATCAGCATATGTTTGTAAAACATTTTTAGCAAGGGATGATAGAAGTTTCTAAATGCGTCGGAATTGTAGTTCACATGGAGCCAACAGTGGACGAGGCAAACCGCTAAAAACCCTACGGAGAAGCAGTCTGAAATGATCAATGGCTCCTACGCTTGGAACGCTGGTTCCATTATACTAGCTAACGTTAGCAAACATTGCTAGCGCATTACAAAAGAAGGTTATGCTTCCTAGCCAGCGGTTCATTTTCTAAAGTAGCTCGATGGCAAAGACTGATTTAAAAACGTTGGGAAAACATTCAGCTGTAAAAAATAATGTCTTAGCTACGTTTACGAAAGCACTATATCAAATCAATATTTGAAAAGCGCCAAAGTTAGCTTGTTTGCTATCAAGCCAGTGAGTTAGCACGACACACACAATCGAGTTAGTCTTACTCAATGACTGTATGATGTCTAACTCGCTAGAAAGCAAGCTAAAAATATTACCTGTCAGGGCATCGACTTGGTACAAGCACAAGAGGAGGGCACCTAAACCCCACAGATATTTCATTTCGACGATGTCCTTTTCTAGCACAGATATATACTTTCAGAAAAAAAAAATAATACGTTAGCTCTGCTCCACCATCGACCGAGTTGGTCGTCCTCTACTTGTTCCTCAATTTAATCAGTCACGTCGTGAACTAGCACGTACACATGACATGACGCTCGGGCGTGACCAAAATAGATTTGATTACCAAACCACAGAGTTTCTAAACCCAGAGGCGCAGCATCACTTCCGGGAACGCTTGCGGAAACAGACTCTTCATACTTCCGTTAGCAGATAAGGCCAGGGTTTGAGGAGTCAAATGGCGCGTTTGAGTGGTAAAGGTGAAAGTAGGCGAAAGTCAGGAGAGTAAAGTGGGTGGAGGTACACGTGCACCAACAGCGGACAAGTCGGACAACTTATGTTTTTTCTAGGAAACGCGAAAATGGCATTATCCTCTGTTACTCTTGATAAATCAATATTTATTGGTCACATACACATATTTAGCAGATGTTATTGCGAGTGTAGCGAAATGCTTGTGTTCTTACCTCCAACAGTGCAATAGTATCTAACAATTTACAACAATACATACAAATCTAATAGTAAAACAATGGACACAAAGCTGAACATGATCCATTTTTATACCTTTATTTAACTAGGCAAGTCAGTTAAGAACAAATAATTATTTTCAATGACAGCCTGGGAACAGTGGGTTAACTGCCTTGTTCAGGGGCAGAATGACAGATTTCTACCTTTCCAGCTCGGGGATTCGATCTGAGCACCTTTCGGTTATTGACCAACCACTAGGCTACCTGCCGCCTCAACATTATTTATTTACTTTTCTGCTCTTTTGCACACCAGTATCTCTACCTGTACATGACCATCTGATCATTTATCACTCCAGTGCTAATCTGCAAAATTGTAATTATTCGCCTACCTCCTCATGCCTTTTGCACACAATGTATATAGACTCCCCTTTTTTTGTACTGTGTTATTGACTTGTTAATTGTTTACTCCATGTGTAACTCTGTGTTGTCTGTTCACACTGCTAAGCTTTATCTTGGCCAGGTGGCAGTTGCAAATGAGAACTTGTTCTCAACTAGCCTACCTGGTTAAATAAAGGTGAAATAAAAACTAAATAAAAATGTTCCAATGAATGAACATCCTGATGATAAGGAATTTAATACCAGCCCAAGCTCTTTCTAACATTCACTAGACTTGTTTTGTATTTTTGTGTTGGTTTTCTCAAAATATAACTAGGTAGTGAGTACATAGGCTACTTGAATGGGATATGCTCCATTGTATTTCATTACGTAATGCCCATGAACCTTCCTCATTATTATTTGTGATTGTGCAACATGGAATTGTAACAAATGTGATTAAATGGAGTCCACAAAAACATCTTACTCTATGGAAATTTGGATCACACAGATAGGTCTATGTAGTTAGATTGTAAAGATAAAGATGTATTTAAACTCTAAATAGTCATCCACCCAAAACAGTACAGATGGAAGGGGTAATCAACGAAGGGCTATGCGGTCTGTGGAAAATAATGAACGACGTGGAAGATGTGTTTCACGACGTTAGCAGAGTGGAACTGACCTTCCACGGAGTTGCATTATTCTCCAGAGAACGCATAGAGCCCCGAGATAATTATCCCTTTCATACATACCATGGTTATATATTTTTTGCCGCTATAAATGTGTTCAACGTCCACTCCTTTTAAGTTGACGGCCTGTACATGCTCAGTTTGGCCGGATGACGTGTTGCTGCGCATGAGTTTAGCTAGCCAACGTCGCCATGACATCGCCTATCGAGTTAGCAGTTTATTTATTTTATTTAACCAGGTAAATTGCCTAAGAACAATTTCCCTTTTACTGCAAGGACCTGTGGTATAGTTACAGGGTAGAGGAGGTGGGATGAATTAGCCAGTTTGAAACTGGGGGTGATTAGGAGGCCATGATGGTATGAGGGCCAGATTGGGAATTCATACGGTTTTTAACAAACTCCCCTTCGGAAAATGACAATAAAGCAAATGCTCAATTTTTGGGGGGGCATGTTACTCATGGATGTTATTCTCGCACAATAACAGACAACCATTTATTATGGTTTACTCTTAAAGTGGTTCAGGAAATCTCACTTAATAGGTAGGTGTATCAGTGGCAATGAATCTAGAGACCCACTACATTTCTTTGGAGGAACTGACAGCTTGAGCAATTGTTTTGTATTATAATATAAACAGAATTGTGGCAAGCAATTCTTCAAATATAAGTTTAAGACTTGCCATGTCTACTCTTGCAAATGTACAAGTTACTCGGTTTAAGAAGCTAAAAATGTGAACTCGTTCATGATGTTCATATTAAAAGAGAGGCACCAATGTTGCATTGGGTGTATTGTACAATAGGCATATTCAATGATACTTAAAGTACATTAGATACCGTGTAATTAAATATTTGGTCCTAAAATACAGCATGCACTGGATTTGTTGTGTAACGTTTATCCAAGACATGCCCTTTGTTGGATCTCACAAGTTTAAAAAAAACTGGACAATTATTTTCCCTTAACCAAACACCTTGCCAAAGAGGGGTGTGTAATTTCCAGTGTTGGTCATTAATGAGTTCATTGTATTACCCTCTGGTGAGTTCACAACTTCTCAGGGTAGTAAATGTTATATCATTGCTCTAAATGGGAGTATGAGACACCCAGAACAATTGTTGATTATAGCCCTTGAAAACAATCGTTATGTCCATTATGCAACAAGGCTTTGTTTTATATAGGGTGACAAAACAATTACCTACAATTCCAAACTGTATTGAATAGTTGTTTCAGGCAACCACATCAGAGGGTTGCGTGACAAACAGTAGCCATTTTGTATTACACTCCCACCTAGTGTCAAACCCATGTCGTCATGAGGAAATGCATAAGTAATAGACTGAGTGACTGAAATCTACTAGATAACCCATGAGTAATAAGATATTGGTCTGATAGCATTATCATTTCTGGGACAATATATAAATTATATAGATGTTTGAACTACCGAGCACTAAATGTCCATCCATACATATTTATGATAAGCTTATATAGATATAAATAAACCAATATAGAATCATTCACTTGAATATTGAGCGGTAGCACCCAAAACAGCTTTATTTTTAAATTGATTGTTTTGTTCAGGGGTTTACATCATCTGCAAATCAATATTTCACTTAATTTTGTGATTTTTTTTACATTTAACTTCATGTATAAAAAAAAATGCACGGAAACTCACTGATTATGTATGATTGAATAAGAAAAAAGGCTGAGTTAGAATGTGTCTAGAAGGTTAACTACAATGGATTTTCCCTCTGTAGTTAGAGGAATTCAGTAACATTTGACAATCCAGCATCCAAACAAATTTTCCAAAAAGCCCCAAGCCAAATGTAGTTTGTTTCTTAATTGGAAGAGCAAAACAATGATATCAGTGCAACTTAAGTCAGTAAGAAACTTCGATATCCAAATCAGGTGGACCATACTTATACTCAAACTGGAAATAAAATTATCCTCCATCACTACAACAGTGGATGAATCAAATTATTTAAATATTTTAAAAAGGTGTGGGCTACAAAGAATCAGAACAGTGCAATTTGAGGCCATATGGCATAGTGCTACAAGCACTGGAAAGTTCCCGGGGATGAAGGGGGAGTGTAGTTGAGATATATACGTGATGTGTATGGTTGCGGTGGGAACAGGTGGGTGTGATCAGGTGTAATGTCGTCAATGTTGGTTGAAATTTGTGTGCATCGGTTTATTGGTCTTTTGTTTATGTAGGGTTGTTATTGTTTGAGAAAGTTTTTTTTTTTTTAAGTATGAATGATAAATTCATACGTACTTTTGTTAAAAAAAAAAAAGAAAAACTTAAAATCTGATAAGATGTTTCCAATCCATGGAAACAAGATGCAGAATCCAAACCAAGTAGACATCCTATACTTAGCCTCCTTTCTCCTCCACTCCTGAAAGTTCAATTTTGAGGCCTACAACTGTACAGATATGGATGCAACTTAAAAAAAAGTGAATACAATATATTTATCCTTTTTCACAAATTGCTGTGCATCCAAAGTATTAAAATTAATATACCTCTCATTG
This sequence comes from Oncorhynchus masou masou, assembly GCF_036934945.1. NCBI lineage: Eukaryota > Metazoa > Chordata > Actinopteri > Salmoniformes > Salmonidae > Oncorhynchus > Oncorhynchus masou. The sequence goes on along the minus strand of NC_088235.1, from coordinate 79,547,076 downwards.
TAAAACAACTCTGTCTTGGTAAGAGACCAGAAAAAACCTCCCACCCTTGTCTGCCCTCAGAATGCAGGACTAACTGGCTTGACCGGTTGTTGCATGATGAGATTATCCAGAGTGACCCCCCCCCCCCCTCCTAATGTTCCTATTCTCCCCAGGCAGGGGGTCAGCCTTCCACCCGGCAAGGCGCACCATTCCTGAAGGCTTGAGGAGAGCCTCAGGTGGGGAAGAAACGCATCGACTTTCATTTGATTGGATTCCTGCTGGCTCCAGTCCAGTGTGAGACAGCGCTCCAAGTGAGAATGAGACTGGGTGTGTGCTCTTAGTTCCCCTCTACAGCCAGAGACTGGCACCCACTCAGGGCAGTTCACAGGGTGGTGTGAGGTGGGGAATGTTTTTTTAGCAGTTGTTGGCTGAGTTCTCGTTGTTGGTTGAAGTGGAGGACGGGGGTGTAGGGGATGAGGCCGCGGCAAAGTTCATCCCTGATAGACCTGGAGGATTCATAGCGGTGTTCTGTCCACTCAAGCTTTTCCTGCACACTGGACATGTGTCGTGCTGTGGAAGCACACAGTGGCACAAACACAGAAGACATCACTATATAATTAGTCATCTTCAAGAATTTAAAGTAGGGCCAGTAGCTTTTACTGACCACTTAACTTGCCTTGGAGAATATATGTGGGCCAATATATGTTTGTGGTTAGGTGATGGGGGGGGTAAGGTCATATAGGTTTTGTCAATGATAGCACTAAAATAAGGGTATATGAGTGGAAAGGTCTTACCTGTTCAAGCCAAGGTATTATGCAATCATTATGAAACAAATGATTACATGGAAGTTGCCTAACATTTTCTCCAGCACTGTAGTCTTCTTTACACACTGGACATTCTAGACCTGAGACTGGAAACAAAACAAATTCAAGATGTACATGCCTTAAAAACACCACCAAACCCTATGACCCACAGACCTCCGTAGAAAAAGAACAAGACCACAACAAGTCCAGCCCACAGGTGATGCAATTGACTGTGCTGTACATGTGTGTTAATGTTCAGGGTCACTCACCAACATGCTCCTGTGTGATTGGGACTGTGGGAAGGCTCTTGATTTTGTCCCTGTCAGCTGGGGGAGGCCCAGTGTTCTCAAATTGATTTAATAACTAAGGGACACATAAAAAATACATTTTTATTTCATACCACGCAGATCTTGCTGCCCAAACGCAACCATTTTCACAATGCAAATATGCAGGCATTTGTGTGCTTTTTGCCAGTTAATTTAGAAACTTTAATAATGCGAGTGGTAAACAGTCAATACGTACCTGTGTAATGATTGCATCTAGTCCGTTGGCACCCCAGGCATAATCCATGGGGTTTGAGTGGAGCACGCCCCTATAAAAAGGAATAAAAAAATTTAAAAAATATCAGATGGAAGAAAAAGAGTCAGTTGGCTGACTTCAAAGTTTAACATAAAAAATGAATTTAAAAAAGGGGCATAGTACATCCCAGTATCCTGAGACTAATTATACTCACCAGGGTCCCACACCAATATTTGGCATTGCCGTAGGGGCGATTATTCCATTCACTAGCTGCTGAATGATTCTACACATGACAAAAAAAACATGATTATGTTATGCATGCATCCAAAAATGAAACCTAATTTCCTCATTGCTTACATAGAACATGGTTGACAAGCTAAATCATCAAAGCTCAGAGGAAAAGAGACAAGCCTGTCACTGGGAACTGCTGACAGGTCTAAAGTTAAAAAGGTCCCACAAGTCACTGAGCTTACCCCTCTAGAGTGGGCACTCCCTCATGTCTCCCTGCCTGTCCCCGGATGTCATGGCGGCCGCGAGGTTGCCTGGCGCCGTAACGCTGCCGTGATGCCAACTCCTGTTCCCGCCGGTTCTCTGTGTCGCGGTTGTCCTCTGTTCCCTGCCCCGCTCCAAAATCAAAGGAGTCGTCAAAGACACCCAGAGCAAATTGTCCGTAACCCGATGGGAATGTAGCCATGTGTGAAGAGTCCACATTCTACAAGAAAAGGACATTTAACATACAGCCGCATTCATAAATTACTTGGAGTTCTTTCTGTATTATTCAATGTTAATAGTCAACAGAAATCCCAACTACATCAAAATTCAACTGATAGAATCTTTCCAGAATGCACAGAGGTGTGCTTTTGTGTTTGCTAAGATAATATCGTGGTCTAGCCTGGGTTTATCAATAAGCAGAATGAATAAGCTGCAAAAACCTCTAACGACTGTTGGTTCTGATCACCGCTGGAGATGGTGGCTGTGGACCCATTTTCACTGCTGTTCAAGAAGAGAAGCATAAAAAATAACAGTTAACAATTTTGGAGAGATGTTTTTATATTTGTGCACACCCTCTTGACCAGATTGGTGTAATCATAGGTGAAAAGTTATGTGATGCCAAGTGACAAAATCAATTGAAATCTTTAACCACAATGTCAACAGTATGCCTGCCATCACACATTTAACAAACCTTCTTTCCTCCAGCAGTTCCTCAATGAAGCCAGATTCACACCGTGGACATGTGTAATCCTGCAAACAAATATTACAATGACTTTAGGTGTCCTTTTCACATTCACTACCACACATTGAGCATATAGCTATTGAATTCCTACTTCACTACATTCAACCATGAACGTGGACAGCTTCAAAGAACATGCATAATCAACAAATAATCCTGGAAGGACTTGAAATGTGTTCAGTATGTTATTCAGTTGTCATTAGCACCAAACTGGGGAAAGCCTACAGATGAACATTTCATTGTGAGACACACCTTTAGTATACTATGACAGATTGTTCCAGGCCCTGACTGTTATGCTGGTGTGATTTAACTGAATGGCACGCACACAGAAAGAAAGCAACATGCCATTGTCAATGACTAGCATTTCAACACTAGACATAATATTTTACATTTGGCATTGGAATATGCCAGCAAATGACCAACCTATGTATACGCTTTCTAGAGATAACCTTAATGCCATAATGGAAATATTTACAATAAACTGTTCCTTGGAGAGAATGGTTAATTAAGTCAATATCTCACGACCAGGTAAATACAAATCGTCCTCTGCTGCTGCTGAACTGGATGTAGTCATAAGGCCTACAGGACGTTTGGACACTGAATGAAATCCTTTAGTAATCATTCATTGCTAATCTGGACGTAACTGTCATCACATGCCATTGCCAAGCATTGCTGACTGATATCAAAGGACGTTCTGATGCATTCCTTGGCTAAGAGTGCTTGTCCCATCATGTCTGATTTCTTGCTAGCTAGATATGTGAGTCACATTTATATCTTGCATAAATGTAATGCCCTAGCTAAGTAAACTAGTTAGCACGTACACAGCCAAGCTAGTTACAGTAGCTAGTTACAACCGACGCAACTCGAGACAGGCTGGCTAATTAACTAGCCATCTTAACCGAAAACCATATCAGATACGGTTAGGTTAGTTGGTTAACCAGATAGCGAGTCTCTGATTTCACACACCATCATTCCAGCTTAAAATATTAGCTAACTAGTTCTCATTAGATAACTGTCAGTTGCCAGACATGGACAATCTGGTTAGCTCACGTTAGCGTACTGCTTAGCTAGATACTAGCCAGAGTGGCTGTTAGCTAGCTAGAAATGTTAAGGACTCCAAACGTTCAAGACCAACATCAATGTATCTACTCTCCACGACGATTGTCTTTAACTTCTTGCTTCTTGTCAACGTTACTTACCGGGAGGCGAGGGCTGATCTCTTCCGAACATCTGTGACAGAAAAACTGTCTGGGCCATGGAGGTGCTTCTGCCATCTTTTTGGTTGTAGAGGGAGAATGTACGGCGAAATGAAGGGGACAATAATCATTCGCTCACTATAATATAGGCATGATGTCTCAGTGAATGTACGACGGGCTATAATGAAACACATCAAATGTCTTAAATCTGTATTATTCAGTAGGTAGCTAAAGAAAAACAATGGCATCTTTATTTAGGCCTAAATTAGCATTTTCGTTGCACTAGTTTCCAGTAAATTAGCAATACAAAACATCTTAATGTGCTTCACTGATGTTTGTTGTATAATGCTAAGGTAAGAAGCAATACTAAGCCAATATGCATTTCTGATAGTTAAAAAAAATAACACGAACAACATACATTATAACAAGAAATTCCGGGGAATAATGAAGCGCTATGTTCTATTTCACTTTTCTGATGGCGGGTCTACGCAGTATTGCCACATGGTGGCGCTTTTGTGTCCTAAGTATAATTGTTTTTTTACTGATCTCCAGCAAATATTGCCCCTCAGCAGGTAAAGTATTCTTCATATTAATGTACAGGATTGTGGAACATTTTGTGACCAGTTGAGAACCTATTGGCAACCTTTCTTTCACCTTATGTAATACTGAAAGATCCAGAGTCCAGTTCAAAAAATAGATAATGCTGGTCTATTCTATTACATATTTTGGGGGATTTTACAATTGATGTGTATAAACCCTGGCTGACTGACAGGGGGCTCTGTATTGAAGCCACCGTGCAGCCATATTTTGGAAGCTATAGAAATGCATTTATTAATGTCTACATTTGTTTTTGACAAGTATATTCTATTAGACACCTTACTGCATATGTTTGAATTATATTATGTGAACGGAACATAAACAAATAAAATTAAAAAATATAGCATTTATTCACAGTATAGGTCTACTAACAAATATATTTTTTTATAACTAACCCTTTATAGACCACAGCCTGTCGTAGTAGGGAGCGCCTACTCTGTGAAGTGCGCATGTGCAATAACTCAATTCACCCTTGCATTCCTTCTAAACAACGCAAGTTTTTAACTATGTCGAAGGGTAAAATCTACAGAACTTAGTCTACTCTGTACGTAACAGATTGTAGTTTTGGGAACAGAAAACTGTTTTGAGATCAAAAGTTTAATCGATGAGAAAATGTGCAATATCTCGGCCAAAATCCATCTCATACCATCTTCTCCCACTGCCGGCCAATTGGCTTCTTCTTGTCACCATATTTGGTAGTGAGTGGAAACGCAAGCCGGATGCTTCAGATTTATACATCCGGTGAAATATCTGCCTAATTGTTCTATCTGTGGTAGTAATGTTACTGCTAGTGATGTCTATACCCCCTGGGTTGCTATTTCTATGTTTTGGTCATTGAGAGGCTTTGAAGCCACCGGTCGGCCATATTGGCACTGCCCAGGTGGAACAGTGCTCCACAGGAATTAATGGAATCCTATAGTATTTCAATTAAATGTTTTAAGGACAAAATTATGTCTTTAAGCTTTTTTTGTTGTAGAGGGGACAGTAACATTAGTACTCTCATTTAAAAATATATATATTATTACATTAATGTTTAGCTCGCATATTATTTAAACGTATGCATTAAAGGTGTCTGTAATATAATAAACGTGTTAAAAACGAATGTAAACATTAACAAATGCATTTCTATAGTTTCCAAAATCTTTTTTGACAATGGAATACCAAGATGGCTCCGAGGTGGCTTCAATTCAGCACCACCTGTCAGTTATCCAGGGTTTATACACATCATTGGTTACTGTCCCCAATTCATCATATAAATACTAAAATACACTTAATTTTGTCCATGAAACATTTTATTGAAATACTCCTATGGAAGACTTCTCATTCTGGGGAGTACCAATATGGCAGCCAGTGGCTTCAAAGCCTCTAATTGGCCAATGCATAGCATGACTCGTTCCAGGGTTTATATATACACATCATTGGATTTGACAAGCTGTGGGTTTTAGAGATATTTTAGATATACAAAGTTGATAGTTTGGATCTATTTATCTGTTGTCAATGTACATAATATACTGAACAAAAATATAAACGTTATGCTCAACAATTTACAGTTCATATGAGGAAATCAGCCAATTTAAATCAATTCATTAGGCCCTAATCTATAGATTTCACGTGACTGGGAATAAAGATACCCATCTGTTGGTCACATATACTGTACCTTAAAAGAAATGGGCCTCAAAATTATCTTGTCACAGTATTTCTGTCCATTCAAATTGCCATTGATAAAATGCAATTGTGTTCGTTGTCCATAGCTTATATCTGCCCATATCATAACCCCACCGCCAACATGGGGAACTCTGTTCACAACATTGGTCTGCGTTTGTGAGGCGGGTTGGACGCACTGCCAAAATGTCTAAAACTATGTTGGAGGCAGCTTATGGTAGAGAAATGAACATGACATTTTCTGGCAACAGCTTGGTGGACATTCCTGCAGTCAAAACTTGAGACAACTGTGGCATTGTGCTGTGTGATAAAACTGCACATTTTAGAGTGGCAATTCATTGTCCCCCAGCACAAGGTGCACCTGTGTAATGACCATGCTGTTTAATCAGCTTTTTGATATGCCACACCTGTCTGGTGGATGGATTATCTTGGCAAAGAATAAATGCTCACTAACAGGGATGTAAACACATTTGTGCACAACATTTGAGGGACTTAAGCTTTTAGTGTGAATGGAACATTTCTGGGATCTTTTATTTCAGCTCATGAGTCATGGAACCAACACTTAACAATTGGCTTAGCCTAGTGGTTAGAATGTTGGACCAGTAAGCAAAAGGTTGCAAGTTCAAATCCCTGAGCTGACAAGGTACAAATCTGTCATTCTGCTCCTGAACAGGCAGCTAACCCACTGTTCCTAGGCTGTCATTGAAAATAAGAATTTGTTCTTAACTGACTTGCCTAGTAAAATTTAAAATAAAAAAAACATGTTGTGTTTATATTTTTTGTTCAGTGTAGTTCAAACATCAAATTTTAAAGCATTTTCAAGATTGCACTGCCCAGGTGGTCTTGTAGTTATGTTAAAGAGGAGAGCTTGATTGATAAGACCCAGGGCACTATGCAGGTCTGTTTTTATTTTGGAGATGAAAAATACTTCTCCTTTAATATTTCACTCTTTCACAGGTAGCTTTAATGTTATCTCCAGAGAGCCATAACAGCAGTGATTTATGGTCAGCTCTGGCAGCTTTGTAAGATACTGTATCACTCCAGCATCCAGGGGTATTGAGTTTACTGTGCTACCTTGAGACAAATCTCCAGTATTTGGCACCACATGTTGAGAGTAAGTAGGAGTTTCCGCCTGACTGTCCTCTAGCCAATCCCAGCTCTCCAATCTGCTCGGCTGATTTGATGTGTTATTTTATACTCCTACCATACCGAAACCATTATGGTTTTGCAAACACAGAAGTCTTAAAGCCATAGACCCAGAATGAAGCCTAGTAATAAAATACATCAACATTAAATTATGTCAAACTAGGATACTTTTGATTGATTTGGACTAAATACAGTTGCCATTTTATTGCCAATATACCTTTAAAACTAATTAGAAAAACGGCATAGTAAACACAATGTATAAATTGCCCAGCCTAATATACAAATTGTCATGGCCTTTACAGCCTTGTGTGTAGTTATGCCTTTTAAAATATTTTCCATCACATTAGTTAGTTTAATACAAGGACTGCTTCTCTTTATCAACTGAGAACATTTTTACAGTGATAGGATTTAATGTGGATGGAATGTTCTGCCCATAGGAAATACATAGTAACCCAGTCAGTTAGTCCACAGCTCCGGTCCTGTACCCTGTGGTGTCTGATCACTGTTGGAACTGGAGGGGCACTTCTGTTCTATGGGCTGTGAATAGAGAGGTCTGATAGCACTAAGGTTGCTATGTCTAAGTTGCTGAGGTAAGCTATTGCCTCCCTGCTCCCAAGTGTGCCATCGCTGCAATCCAATATTCATTGTTGCACTTAAATCTGGGGAGTGTCTGTGAGCAGACTGAGCAGACCAGGGTCAGAGACAGGTCATGTGAGCTGTTGGAAACAATGCAAGACTGAGCAAGCCCTCTGATCATGCCACCGAAGTAATATGGGGTTGAGATATTGAATTGATAAGTGTTGAAAATAGAACTGAGCTTACCATTCAAGTATTTTAAGGTGTCCCTGAGTCATGTAGAAGTAAGATATGGTGACAGGCAGCAGTTCAATGTGAAATATGCTGAATAGCTCAAAATGTGTGTATGCCTAGAGCAGGGCTGTTCCTGGTTTTTCGCTCTAACCACAGTTGTAACTAACCTGCATCAGCTCATCAACCTGCTAATTATTAGAAGCCCGGCCTAGAGTAAATGGGATGGATTAACACTGTAATAAATAAAAACAAATTTTATTGGTCACATACACATATATAGCAGATGTTATTGCGGGTGAAGCGAAATCCTTGTTTTCCTAGCTTCAACAGTGCAGTAGTATCTAACAATTCACAACAATACACACAAATCTAAAAGTAAAATAATGGAATTAATATATAAATATTAGGTCGAGCAATGTCAGAGTGTTCTATACATATGAAAAGAGTAAATTAGTAAGTAACCATTATTAAAGTGACCAGTAATACCATGCCTATATACAGTGCCTTCAGAAAGTATTCAAACCCCTTGACTTTTTCTACATTTTGTAACGTTCCAGGCTTATTATAAAATGTATTAAATTGTTGTTTTCCCGTCATCAATCTATAGTCGTGGCCAAAAGTTTTGAGAATGACACAAATATAAATTTTCACAAAGTCTGCTGCCTCAGTTTGTTTGATGGCAATTTACATATACTCCAGAATGTTATGAAAAGTGATCGGATGAAATGCAATTAATTACAAAGTCCCTCTTTGCCATGCAAATGAACGGAATCCCCCCAAAACATTTCCACTGCATTTCAGCCCTGCCACAAAAGGACCAACTGACATCATGTCAGTGATTCTCTCGTTAACACAGGTGTGAGTGTTGACGAGGACAAGGCTGTCTATCATGCTGATTGAGTTTGAATAACAGACTGGAAGCTTCAAAAGGAGGGTGGTGCTTGGAATCATTGTTCTTCCTCTGTCAACCATGGTTTCCTGCAAGGAAACACATGCTGTCATCATTGCTTTGCACAAAAAGGGCTTCACAGGCAAGGTTATTGCTGCCAGTAAGATTGCACCTAAATCAACCATTTATCGGATCACCAAGAACTTCAAGAAGAGCGGTTCAATTGTTGTGAAATAGGCTTCAGGGCGCCCAAGAAAGTCCAAGCGCCAGGACCGACTCCTGAAGTTGAATCAGCTGCGGGATTGGGGCACCACTAGTACAAAGCTTGCTCAGGTATGGCAGCAGGCAGGTGTGAGTGCATCTGCATGCACAGTGAGGCGAAGACTTTGAGGATGGCCTGGTGTCAAGAAGGGCAGAAAACAAGCCACTTCTCTCCAGAAAAAAGCATCAGGGACAGACTGATATTCTGCAAAAGGTACAGGGATTGGACTGCTGAGGACTGGGGTAAAGTCATTTTCTCTGCTGAATCCCCTTACCGATTGTTTGGGGCATCCGGAAAAAAGTTTGTCCGGAGAAGACAAGGTGAGTGCTACCATCAGTCCTGTGTCATGCCAACAGTAAAGCATCCCGAGACCATTCATGTGTGGGGTTGCTTCTCAGCCAAGGGAGTGGACTCACTCACAATTTTTGCCTAAGAACACAGCCATGAATAAATCATGGTACCAACACATCCTCCGAGAGCAACTTCTCCCAACCATCCAGGAACAGTTTGGTGAGGAACAATGCCTTTTCCAGCATAAGGCAAAAGTGATAACTAAGTGGCCCGGGGAACAAAACATCGATATTTTGGGTCCATGGCCAGGAAACTCCCCAGACCATAATCCCATTGAGAACTTGTGGTCAATCCTCAAGAGGCGGGTGGACAAACAAAACCCCACAAATTCTGACAATCTCCAAGCATTGATTATGCAAGAATGGGCTGCCATCAGTCAGGATGTCGCCCAGAAGAAAAAAGTTAATTAACAGCATGCCAGGGCAGATTGCAGAGGTCTTGAAAAAGAAGGGTCAACACTGCAAATATTGACTCAATGCATCAACTTCAACTTCATTGTCAATAAAAGCCTTTGACATTTATGAAATGCTTGTAATTATACTTCAGTATTCCATAGTAACATCTGACAAAAATATCTAAAGACAGTGAAGCAGTAAACATTCTCAAAACTTTTGGCAACGACTGTACACATAATACCCCTTAATAACAAGGTTAAAAGGTTTTAAGAAATGTTTGCTAATTTATTAAAAATAAAAAATAGAAATATGATGTTTACGTAAGTATTCAGACCCTTTACTCAGTACCTTGTTAAAGCACCTTTGGCAGAAATGACAGCCTTAAGTCTTCTTGAGTATGCTTGGCAAGCTTGGCATACCTGTATTTGAGGAAGGTTCTCCCATACTTCTCTGCATACCCTCTCAGGTTGGATGGGGAGCATTGCTGCCAAACTATTTTCAGGTCTCACCAGATATGTTTGATCGGGTTAAAGTCCGGGCTCTGGCCAGGCCACTCAAGGATATTCAGAGACTTGTCCCAAAGCCACTCCTGCGTTATCTTGGCTCTGTGCTTAGGGTCATTGTCTTGTTGGAAGGTGACCCTTCGCACCAGTCTGAGGTTCTGTGCGCTCTGGAGCAGGTTTTAATCAAGGATCTCTGTACTTTGCTCCATTCATCTCTGCCTCAATCTTGAATAGTATACCCGTCTCTACCTCTGAAAAACACCCCCAAAGCATGATGCTGCCACCACCATGCTTCACCGTAGTGATGGTGCCTGGTTTTCTCCAGATGTGATGCTTGGCATTGAGGCCAAATAGTTCAATTTTGGTTCCATCAGACCAGAGAATCTTGTTTTTCATGGTCTGAGAGTCTTTAGGTGCCTTTTGCAAACTCCAAGCGGGCTGTCATGTGCCTTTTACTGAGTAGTGGCTTCCATCTAGCCACTCTACCATAAAGGTCTGATTGGTAGAGTGCTGCAGAGATGGTTGTCTTTCTGGAAGGTTCTCCCATCTCCACAGAGGAACTCTAGACCTCTGTCAGAGTGACCATCGGGTTCTTGGTCCCTTCCCTGACCAAGGCCCTTCTCCCTCGATTGCTTAGTTTGGCCAGGCGGCCAGCTCTAGGAAGAGTCTAGGTGGTTCCCAACTTCTTCCATTTAAGAATAATAGAGGCACTGTGTTCTTGGGGACCATCAATGCTGCAGAAATGTTTTGGTACCCTTCCCCAGATCTGTGCCTCAACACAATCCTGTGTCAGAGCTCTATGGACAATTCCTTCGACCTCACGGCTTGGTTTTTGCTCTGACATGCACTGTCAGCTGCGGGACCTTATATAGAAAGTTGTGTGCCTTTCCAAATCATGTCCAATCAATTGAATTTACCACAGGAGGACTCCAATCAATTCGTAGAAACATCTCAAGGATGATCAATGGAAACAGGATGTACCTGAGTTCAATTTCGAGTCTCATAGCAAAGGGTCTGAATACTTACAGTTGAAGTCAGAAGTTGACATACACTTAGGTTGGAGTCATTGATACTTGCTTTCAACCACTCCACACATTTCTTGTTAACAAACTATAGTTTTGGCAAGTCGGTTAGGACATCTACTTTGTGCATGACACAAGTAATTTTTCCAACAATTGTTAACAGACAGATAATTTCACTTCTAATTCACTGTATCACAATTCCAGTGGGTCAGAAGTTTACATACACTAAGTTGACTGTGCCGTTAAACAGCTTAGAAAATTCCAGAAAATAATGTCTTGGCTTTAGAATCTTCTGATTGGCTAATTGACATCATTTGAGTGAATTGGAGGTGTACCTGTGGATGTATTTCAAGGCCTACCTTCAAACTCAGTGCCTCTTTGCTTGACATCATGGGAAAATAAAAAGAAATCAGCCTAGACCTCCACACCTCCACAAATTGTAGACCTCCACAAGTCTGGTTCATCCTTGGGAACAATTTCCAAATGCCTGAAGGTACCACGTTCATATGTACAAACAATAGTATGCAAGTATAAACACCATGGGACCACGCAGCCGTCATACCGCTCAGGAAGGAGACGCGTTCTGTCTCCTAGAGATGAACGTACTTTCATGCGATATGTGCAAATGAATCCCAGAACAACAGCAAAGGACCTTGTGAAGATGCTGGAGGAAACAGGTACAACAGTATCTATATCCACATTAAAACGAGTCCTATATCAAAATAACCTGAAAGGCCGCTCAGCAAGGAAGAAGCCACTGCTCCAAAACCAAAAAAGATTGTACTTTTGGAGAAATGTCCTCTGGTCTGATGAAAAAAAAATAGAACCAATGTTATTTTTGGAGGAAAAAGAGGGAGGCTTGCAAGCCGAAGAACACCATCCCAACCGTGAAGCATGGGGGTGGCAGCATCATGTTGTGGGGGTGCTTTGCTGCAGGAGGGACTGGTGCACTTGACAAAATAGATGGCATCATGAGGGAAGAAAATTATGTGGATATATTGAAGCAACATCTCAAGACATCAGTCAAGAAGTTAAAGCTTTGGACTTCCAAATGGGTCTTCCAAATGGACAATGACCACAAGCATACTTCCAAAGTTGTGGCAAAATGGCTTTTGGACAACAAAGTCAAGGTATTGGAGTGGCCATCACAAAGCCCTGACCTCAATCCTATAGAAAATGTGTGGGCAAAACTGAAAAGGTGTGTGCGACCAAGGAGGCCTACAAACCTGATTCAGATACACCAGCTCTGTCAGGAGGAATGGGCCAAAATTCAACCAACTTATTGTGGGAAGCTTGTGGAAGGCTACCCGAAACATTTGCCCCAAGTTAAACAATTTAACGGCAACGCTACCAAATCCTAATTGAGTGTATGTAAACTTCTGACCCCCTGGGAATGTAATGAAAGAAATAAAAGCTGAAATAATAAATAATTCTCTCTCCTTTTCTGACATTTCACATTCTTAAAATAAAGTAGTGATCCTAACTGAACTAAGACAGGGAATTTTTACTAGGATTAAATGTCAGTAATTGTGAATATGAGTTCAACTCTATGTAAATAATGGTTTTCAGTTTTTAATTTTAATACTTAATACCTTTGCAAAAATGTCTAAAAACCTGTTTTTGCTTTGTCATGATGGGGTATTCTGTGTAAATTGCTGTGGATTTGTATTTGTTGAATCAATTTTAGAATAATGCTGTAACATATCAACATGTGGAAAAAGTAAAGTGGTTTGAATACTTTGTAAAGGCACATAGGGCAGCAGTGTACTTTACGTGTGTTTCTATGCCATTTATCTAAGTACAGATGGTAATAGAAATCGCCAGACAGGTCCTTTAGGAACAGCATCGCTGGTACCGTCAGAGGAACAGAAAGATATTTTGTGTATTGGCAGCCATTGTCCCGGGCATGCTGGTAGGATGACTGTCACCCCAAAGAGTTGTTCCAGACACTCCAGCAGGGATTGCCCTGCACAGTTCCTCTCGCCCCCGAGTACCTAGACACACAGCAGTAGCACATTTCCTGGCCCTCTTAGTCATGCATGCGTCACTTATTTTTGCTCCCACTGAACAAGATCCCTCTCCTACACATGCTGGCGGAAGCCATGCGTCACAAGAGCTGAGCATCACACTGTAAAATCCCAGAAGTGAGTCCCAGAGTTGAAATATGTCAGTAGTTAAGGAAAGAGTTGTGCCCAACAAGTCAAGACAGACATAAAACTCCTCAACACATAAATTAAAGTGCCACTTAAACACAGGTTAGGCAGTGTGGATTGTCTGCCAAACTAATTCCAGGCCATGAGATCTTCTCTTTGCTCAGCTCATCCAGTGTTTTCCATTGTGTGACTAGACTCTGTGTCATACACACTGGCCGCACTGCAATAGTCCATTAGCTTTGGCAATTACATCATTATACAGCTAAGGAAATATAGACGTCAGTGTGGTCTGCAATAACATGTGTGCACAATTAGCAACAAAAATCCAATCTCCTCTGTCATAGTAAATGTGATCTTAGTCACTCTCTGCACATGCTCTTGCAATACCCAAGAGATCTTGTGCTTCTACACCTGCATTGCTTGCTGTTTGGGGTTTTAGGCTGGGTTTCTGTACAGCACTTTGAGATATCAGCTGATGTACGAAGGGCTATATAAATAAATTTGATTTGATTTTGATTTGATATCATGGTAGTTTGAGAGTGACTTTATGACTCATTGATTCACTAACACATTATTACAGTCTTCCCTGGACATGTCTAAGACATGAGTGTGAACACAAAGTGTGCCTCCATCCCTAATCTCGGAACCAGGTCACTATGGTGAGGAACGGTGGCCACAGCAGACATATTCAGATCCATATTTGCATATTTCCCAGGGTGCCTTTTCGAGTGAATTTTATAGTTAGCAGTACCATCCATGACTGTGTTTGCTAGTGACAGAGACATTGCTTTTGCAGTCATTCAGTTTCAGTTCTGTGGCCTTCACCATTATATCCTAGGTGAATATGTAATCATCAAAATAAAATGATTTAAGACAATAATTTACTTACAATATTTAATACAGCCTTATATGATGGCTTAGTTTTACCCATATTCAGTGGCCTGAAATTCATAGGTTTTAGGCCACATCGGGCCTGCAAGTCACGAAAGTGAAGTGTAATTCCTATTGGAATCCAGCCAGAGTTCAGATATTCACCCTCAAACTGCATTCAGAATGACTGCCATGGTTGGGAAGACTAAGATATGAGACTACCTAAAGCATCTCAACTGGAATAACCATTTAAGTAACGGGTGCAATAAATCCAACTAATTTACGCTGCGTTTAGACAGGCAGACCTATTCGGATCTTTTTTTCACAAATTAGTCTTTTGACCAATCAGATCAGCTCTGTAGAAGAGCTGATGTGAAAAGATCTGATGGGATTGGTCAAAAGACCAATTAGTGGAAAAAATATCAGAATTGGGCTGCCTGTCTAAACGCCGTCAGATTGGACTAGTTTCTAAAAAATGATGCTCTTTATATTTGTGTAGAATAAGATGAATGAATCAATCAATGTACATGCATAAACATAGATATTGAACAGTGGCAACCCGTCATTCAGGGCAGGTGGGGGCTTTTCTCCACGAGGAGGTGATATTATAATGTTTTTGGGTCTGTAACCATGTTTTCCAGTGAAAGTTCAGTTATAAACCCATGTAATTCCAGTTGATATTGCGAGGATTATTTTGTTTGCGCAATGTGCTGTCTGTGCTTCGGTATAAGCCTTTTCTCTATGAAGTGGATCCTTGTGAAAGTGTTTTCCTTCCTTTTTAGACCACATAGGCCTAATAATATACTTCAAATAGTAGGCTAACCGCGTCTCTCTCTCTCGCTCTCTCTATCTGGTGACTTAAAGAATAATAAAATAAAATCTGAACTAACACCTACCTGAATCTCTGTCTGTGTCCATTTTGAAGGTGCTGAACGAAGGCCTAGCTCTTCGCAGCTCGTTTTCTTGCACTTACTTATAGTTAGAGCTTAGTGTTAATGATAAAAGAACAAACATTATGAATCTACTGAACATAAATGTAATAATGTTTGTGTATGGTTCAAGAGTCAAAACTCATTTCGGCATTCATTATTATTGAAGGAGAAAATGTTTTTTTTATCGAGTTACACAAATCAGTAGAAACCATATTTATTTAAGCAAGTCAGCCATATCAGTTTTTTTTAAATGGCAGTAAATGAGGCTGCAAGAGGAGGCTGTACTGATAGCCAGGTGTAGCGGGGGAACAGCTTTATGTCTGTCATGTCTTGTTATGTCTGTTCCTGTCCTTTCTCTTCACTCTGTCTCTCTCTACTGGTCTTTTTAGGTTACCTTCTCTGTCTCTCATTCTTCAGCTGTTCTACATCTCCCCTAACTAGTTCATTCACTCTTTCCCACCTGTTCTCTCTTCCCCCTCTGATTAGGTCTCTATTTCTCTCCCTGTTCCTGCTACTTTCAGTGTCTGATTCTTGTTTGTGTTTTTGATGCCAGAAGCAGGCTGTCGTCCCGTTTGCTTCCACCTTGTCCTATCCTGTCGGAGTCCGCCTGGCAGGTGCATCCTGCATTATACTAACGTTCTTTTTGTTCCATTGACTACGTTGGAAGAGGATTTATGCCATTCCTGTTTTTCATTAAAGAACTCTGTTTTCTGTTAAAACCGCTTTTGGGTCTTCACTCAAGTACATAACAGAAGAATCAGACCAAGAATGGACCCAGCGGCTCCGGACCCTTTTCACTCCGCCGTCGAGATCCAGGGAGCGATGCTAGGCAGACACGAGGAGGAATTGTCTGCTGCTCGACATGCCGTTGAAACCCTGGCCGTCCAAGTCTCCGACCTCACAAGACAGGTTCACCAACTCCACCTCGATCCACCGCCCACTTCCAGGGTTTCCGAGTCTCCGGAGCCCAGGATCAACAACCCGCCGTGTTACTCTGGGGAGCCCACTGAGTGCCGCTCATTCCTCACTCAGTGTGATGTGGTGTTCTCTCTCCAGCCCAACACTTACTCCAGGAGCGCAGCCCGCATCGCCTACGTCATTTCTCTCCTTACCGGACGGGCGCGTGAGTGGGGCACGGCAATCTGGGAGGCGAGGGCTGAGTGTATTAACCAGTATCAGGACTTTAAGGAGGAGATGATACGGGTTTTTGACCGTTCTGTTTTTGGGGAGGAGGCTTCCAGGGCCCTGTCTTCCCTATGTCAGGGGAATCGATCCATAACGGATTATTCTATTGAGTTTCGCACTCTCGCTGCCTCTAGTGACTGGAGCAGCCGGCTTTGCTCGCTCGTTTTCTGGAGGGTCTCCTCGTTGAGGTTAAGGATGAGATCCTCTCCCGGGAGGTTCCTTCCAGTCTGGACTCCTTAATAGCTCTCGCTATTCGCATAGAGCGACGGTTTGATCTTCGTCGCCGAGCTCGTGGAAAGGAGCTCGCGTTCTCCGTTGCTCCCCTCTCCACATCACTGCCACCTGCCGCATCACTGCCACCCTCCTCCGCCGGCTCGGATGCTGAGCCTATGCAGCTGGGGGTATCCGCATCTCGGCCAAGGAGAAGGAACGGAGAATCACCAATCGCCTCTGTCTCTACTGCGGCTCCGCTGGTCATTTTGTCACCTCATGTCCAGTAAAAGCCAGAGCTCATCAGTAAGAGGAGGGCTACTGGTGAGCGCAACTACTCAGGCCTCTCCTTCTGGATCACGCACTACCTTTCCGGTCCATCTCCGCTGGCCCGGTTCATCTGCTTCCTGCAGTGCCTTGATAGACTCTGGGGCGGAGGGCTGTTTTATGGACGAGACCTGGGCTCGGGAACATGACATTCCTCTCAGACAGTTAGGGAGCCCACGGCCTTGTTCGCTTTAGATGGTAGTTCTCTCCCCAAGATTCAGCGTGAGACGCTGCCTTTAACCCTCACTGTCTCTGGTAATCATAGCGAAACCATTTCTTTTTTAATTTTTCGTTCACCTTTTACACCTGTTGTTTTGGGTCATCCCTGGCTAGTGCGCCATAACCCTTCTATTAATTGGTCTAGTAATACTATCCTATCCTGGAATGTTTCTTGTCATGTGACCTGTTTAATGTCTGCTATCCCTCCTGTTTCCTCTGTCTCTTCTTCACAGGAGGAGCCTGGCGATTTGACAGGGGTGCCGGAGGAGTATCACGATCTGCGCACGGTGTTCAGTCGTTCCAAGGCCACTTCTCTCCCTCCACACCGGTCGTATGACTGTAGTATTGATCTCCTTCCGGGAACTACTCCCCCCGGGGTAGATTATACTCTCTGTCGGCTCCCGAACGTAAGGCTCTCGAGGATTATTTGTCGGTTTCGCTCGACGCCGGTACCATAGTCTCCTCCTCCTCTCCCGCCGGAGCGGGGTTTTTTTGTTCAGAAGAAGGACGGGTCCCTGCGCCCATGCGTGGATTATCGAGGGCTGAATGACATAACAGTTAAGAATCGTTATCCGCTTCCTCTTATGTCTTCAGCCTTCGAGATCCTGCAGGGAGCCAGGTTTTTCACCAAATTGGACCTTCGTAACGCCTACCATCTCGTGCGCATCAGGGAGGGGGACGAGTGGAAGACGGCGTTTAACACTCCGTTAGGGCACTTTGAATACCGGGTTCTTCCTTTCGGCCTCGTTAACGCTCCAGCTGTCTTTCAGGCACTAGTTAACGACGTCCTGAGAGACATGCTGAACATTTTTGTTTTCGTTTACATGGACGATATCCTGATTTTTTCACCGTCTCTCTCGATTCATGTTCTGCACGTGCGACGCGTCCTCAGCGCCTTTTGGAGAACTGTCTTTATGTGAAGGCTGAGAAGTGCACTTTCATGCCGCCTCTGTCCCTTTTCTCGGTTCCGTTATTTCCGCTGAGGGCATTAAGATGGATCCCGCTAAGGTCCAGGCTGTCATTGATTGGCCCGTTCCTAAGTCACGCGTCGAGCTGCAGCGCTTTCTGGGCTTCGCTAATTTCTATCGTCGTTTCATCCGTAATTTCGGTCAGGTGGCAGCTCCCCTCACAGCCCTTACTTCTGTTAAGACGTGCTTTAAGTGGTCCGTTTCCGCCCAGGGAGCTTTTGATCTTCTTAAGAATCGTTTTACATCCGCACCTATTCTTGTTACACCTGACATCTCTAGTCAGTTTGTTGTTGAGGTTGACGCGTCAGAGGTGGGCGTGGGAGCCATTCTTTCTCAGCGCTCTCTCTCTGACGGCAAGGTCCATCCTTGCGCGTTTTCTCTCATCGCTTATCGCCGTCAGAACGTAACTATGATGTTGGTAATCGCGAACTGCTCGCCATCCGCTTAGCCCTAGGCGAATGGCGACAGTGGTTGGAGGGCGACCGTTCCTTTTGTCGTTTGGACTGACCATAGGAACCTTGAGTACATCCGTTCAGCCAAACGACTTAATGCGCGTCAGGCTCGTTGGGCTCTGTTTTTCGCTCGTTTCGAGTTTGTTATTTCTTATCGTCCGGGCTCAAAAAACACCAAGCCTGATGCTTTATCTCGTCTCTTCAGTTCTTCTGAGGTCTCCACCGACCCCGAGGGATTCTCCCTGAGGGGCGTGTTGTCGGGTTGACTGTCTGGGAATTGAGAGGCAGGTAAAGCAAGCACTCGCTCACACTCCGTCGCCGCGAGCTTGTCCTAGGAACCTTCTGTTCGTTCCCGTTCCTACTCGTCCGGCCGTTCTTCAGTGGGCCCACTCTGCCAAGTTAGCCGGCCACCCCGGCGTTCGAAGTACGCTCGCTTCCATTCGCCAGCGTTTCTGGTGGCCCACTCGGGAACGTGACGCGCGTCGATTTGTCGCCGCTTGTTCGGTCTGCGCGCAGACTAAATCTGGGAACTCTCCTCCTGCCGGCCGTCTCAGACCGCTTCCCATTCCCTCTCGACCGTGGTCTCACATCGCTTTAGATTTTATCACCGGACTGCCTTCATCAGCGGGAAGACAGTTATTCTTACGGTTGTCGATAGATTCTCTAAGGCGGCTCATTTCATTCCTCTCGATAAGCTCCCTTCTGCTAAGGAGACGGCTCAGATCATTATCGAGAATGTTTTCCGTATTCATGGCCTTCCGTCTGACGTCGTTTCCGACAGAGGCCCGCAGTTCACGTCTCAATTTTGGAGGGAGTTTTGCCGAATGATTGGGGCTTCCGTCAGTCTCTCGTCCGGCTTTCATCCCCAGTCTAACGGTCAAGCCGAACGGGCCAATCAGACTGTTGGTCGCATTTTACGCAGTCTTTCTTTTCGTAACCCTGCGTCCTGGTCAGAACAGCTCCCCTGGGCAGAGTACGCCCACAACTCGCTTCCCTCGTCTGCTACCGGTCTATCCCCTTTTCAGAGTAGCCTCGGGTACCAGCCTCCGCTGTTCTCATCTCAGCTCGCCGAGTCCTGCGTCCCCTCCGCTCAGGCTTTTGTCCAGCGTTGCGCGCACCTGGAAGGGGGTCAGGTCGGCACTTTGCCGTAATAGGGCGCAGACTGTGAGGGCCGCTAATAGCGTAGGACCAAGAGTCCTAGATATTGTTGCGGTCAGAGAGTATGGCTCTCCACTCAGAACCTTCCCCTTAAGACAGCTTCTCGCAAGTTGGCCCCGCGGTTCATTGGTCCGTTCCGTATTTCTCAGGTCATTAATCCTGTCGCAGTGCGACTTCTTCTCCAGCGCTATCTTCGTCGCGTTCACCCGGTCTTCCATGTCTCCTGTGTTAAGCCCGTTCTTGCGCCCCGCTCGTCCCTCCCCCCCCATCCTTGTCGAGGCGCACCCATCTACAGGGTTCGTAAGATTTTGGACATGCGCCCTCGGGGCCGTGGTCATCAGTACCTAGTGGATTGGGAGGGGTACGGTCCTGAGGAGAGGAGTTGGGTTCCCTCTCGGGACGTGCTGGACCGTTCGCTGATCGATGATTTCCTCCGTTGCCGCCAGGTTTCCTCCTCGAGTGCGCCAGGAGGCGCTCGGTGAGTGGGGGGGTACTGTCATGTCTTGTTATGTCTGTTCCTGTCCTTTCTCTTCACTCTGTCTCTCTCTACTGGTCTTTTTAGGTTACCTTCTCTGTCTCTCATTCTTCAGCTGTTCTACATCTCCCCTAACTAGCTCATTCACTCTTTCCCACCTGTTCTCTCTTCCCCCTCTGATTAGGTCTCTATTTCTCTCCCTGTTCCTGCTACTTTCAGTGTCTGATTCTTGTTTGTGTTTTTGATGCCAGAAGCAGGCTGTCGTCCCGTTTGCTTCCACCTTGTCCTATCCTGTCGGAGTCCGCCTGGCAGGTGCATCCTGCATTATACTAACGTTCTTTTGTTCCATTGACTACGTTGGAAGAGGATTTATGCCATTCCTGTTTTTCATTAAAGAACTCTGTTTTCTGTTAAAACCGCTTTTGGGTCTTCACTCAAGTACATAACAATGTCGGCCCTAACAGTTTGTGGGCACCGCTTGTCACCGTTATAGTGGAATTAATGTATTGTTCAGTGTTGTGTTGTGTAGTGGCTTTGCTGGAATGCATCTATTTTTCTTTTTGCCCCACCAAGATATACATACTAAAATCGCCACTGATATTGAAACAAACAATTCAAAAAATCTACCTGCAATAGAGCATGCTGGGAAGTCTGCTAATGTTGGGCGTGGTTTTGGTTGAACTCTGGTTATTAATACCAACACTGGGGTTATTTTACGGCAAAGAGTGTTGATTTAACTCTTTACGGTGTTAATTGAACTCCTGAATCAACACTAGAAATGTTACATGGAAGAATCAACACTCCTTAACACTGGCCAAATTGCTATGTGCTATGAAAGGGACACATCTGCAGGTTTCCATACATTTCAAAGACCTTTTAGAATTTCTGAAGAACCGGAGATGCCATATCAAGGTTCCTTATTGGGCAAGAGTTCTCCAAGGAATCAAATGAAATCAAATTTATTTGTCACATACACATGGTTAGCAGATGTTAATGCGAGTGTAGCGAAATGCTTGTGCTTCTAGTTCCGACAATGCAGTAATAACCAACGAGTAATCAAACTAACAATTCCAAAACTACTACCTTATACACACAAGTGTAAAGGGATAAAGAATATGTACATAAAGATATATGAATGAGTCATGGTACAGAGCGGCATAGGCAAGATGCAGTAGATGGTATCGAGTACAGTATATACATATGAGATGAGTATGTAAACAAAGTGGCATAGTTTAAAGTGGCTAGTGATACATGTATTACATAAAGACGCAGTAGATGATATAGAGTACAGTATATATGTATATATGTATACATATGAGATGAATAATGTAGGGTATGTAAACATTATATTAAGTAGCATTAAATGTTTAAAGTGGCTAGTGATATATTTTACATCAATTCCCATCAATTCCCATTATTAAAGTGGCTGGAGTTGAGTCAGTGTGTTGGCAGCAGCCACTCAATGTTAGTGGTGGCTGTTTAACAGTCTGATGGCCTTGAGATAGAAGCTGTTTTTCAGTCTCTCAGTCCCAGCTTTGATGCACCTGTACTGACCTCGCCTTCTAGACGATAGCGGGGTGAACAGGCAGTGGCTCGGGTGGTTGTTGTCCTTGATGATCTTTATGGCCTTCCTGTGACATCGGGTGGTGTAGGTGTCCTGGAGGGCAGGTAGTTTGCCCCCGGTGATGTGTTGTGCAGACCTCACTACCCTCTGGAGAGCCTTACGGTTGTGGGCGGAGCAGTTGCCGTACCAGGCGGTGATACAGCCCGCCAGGATGCTCTCGATTGTGCATCTGTAGAAGTTTGTGAGTGCTTTTGGTGACAAGCCGAATTTCTTCAGCCTCCTGAGGTTGAAGAGGCGCTGCTGCGCCTTCTTCACGATGCTGTCTGTGTGAGTGGACCAATTCAGTTTGTCTGTGATGTGTACGCCAAGGAACTTAAAACTTACTACCCTCTCCACTACTGTCCCATCGATGTGGAAAAGGGGGTGTTCCCTCTGCTGTTTCCTGAAGTCCACAATCATCTCCTTAGTTTTGTTGACGTTGAGTGTGAGGTTATTTTCCTGACACCACACTCCGAGGGCCCTCACCTCCTCCCTGTAGGCCGTCTCCTCGTTGTTGGTAATCAAGCCTTCCACTGTTGTGTCGTCCGCAAACTTGATGATTGAGTTGGAGGCGTGCATGGCCACGCAGTCGTGGGTGAACAGGGAGTACAGGAGAGGGCTCAGAACACACCCTTGTGGGGCCCCAGTGTTGAGGATCAGCGGGGTGGAGATGTTGCCTACCCTCACCACCTGGGGGCGGCCCGTCAGGAAGTCCAGTAACCAGTTGCACGGGGGGGGGGGGTCAAGTCCCAGGGTCTCGAGCTTGACAGATGGGTTAGGGCAGAGTGCAGTGTGGTTGAGATTGCATCGTCTGTGGACCTATTTGGGCGGTAAGCAAATTGGAGTGGGTCAAGTGCTAAGGAAGAACCATTTAAGAACTTTATTTTGTCCACTGTGTTAGACACAGCATACAGTATGTGTCAAAAGGCTGAGTGCGGTGAAAACAATACAATTACCAAAAGAACAACAACAATATATAGTACCAGTCAAAAGTTTGGACTCACCTACGCAAGGGTTTTTCTTTATTTTGACTATTTTCTACAATGTGGAATAATAGTGAAGACATCAACACTATGAACTAATGCATATGTGTGCAAAGCTGTCATCAAGGCAAAGGGTGGCTACTTTGAAGAATCTAACATCTAAAATATATTTTGATTTGTTTAACACTTTTTTTGGTTACTACATGATTCCATATGTTTATTTCATAGTTTTGATTTCTTCACTATTATTCCACAATGTAGAAAATAGTTAAAATAAAGAAAAACTCTTCAATGATTAGGTGTCCAAACTTTTGACTGGTACTGTAGATGGTGGAGGAGATACATAGTGGGGCTAGTGCGTCAGACTGTTATTGTCGACACGCTCCTGCACTGAGCCGGGACAGATGTTTTCAGGGCAGAGGCAAGCAGGCATGCAGGCAGGCAGTCCTCCAGTCTAGAACTCCCTCACCATAAGTCTGTTGCAGAGATGTGTGTAATAGTCAGAGGAAATAGATTCCATATGGCCACAGGAGTTCACTGGGGGTACATTGTTCCCTTCTGATGAGAAGGGAATTCTCTGCAGTTACTTTTGCTATCTAGTTGCGTCCTTGTGGTTAATCTATCAAGTTGATATACATTATCACTGTTTGCTTGTATCTTCGAAACGTTGATTCATGCTGCTGAATGTACACTTGTCAAAAGGTTATGCATGACTTCTGTGAATGAATACAACCAACTATCTATGACAAATATGCAGGCATTTTGGCCCTCTCTTGAGCCAAAGTTTATAAAATAGTTTCTACCTGTGTCTAAATTAGCCCACCGAATGTAGGGCAGTTATGTTGCTGATGGTGTAAGAAACAACATATGTACAGATCTACTCAGTTGCGTAAGTTGACTTTGGGTAAGACTGGGAACATTCAGTTAACATAACTTCCCCCAATGACGCATTCAACCTGTGCCCGCACCTGGGTTCAATCAGTGACCTTGTCATCACAGGGTGCAGAGGGTCAATCAACAATAATCCTATCCCATTCCTAGACCAAACAATTAAGTGTTTGTTTGTCACAGCTGTAATATTTTGCTAATAATCACACTCCAGCAAATCCAGCTGCCGTCTCCACTGACTTAATCAGACCACACACAGACACAGTCAGGGGTCAGGCTGTCCCTGTAGACGCATCCAGGAAAAGAAAAGTTGCATAATTGGGGACAATTACCTTTTTGCGCAACTTCCCAAATCTGTTGATCTCTTGTCCTGATGGTCTGATTATCCCCCCCCCCTCAATTGCTAACAGGGCACTGCTGGTGTTTAATGATGCAGGTGGAGTGATATGTTAGCCTAGTGGTGGCACAGTGGATGACAAGTTTATGTTGACAACGTAATGATGGAGTCAAAGGGTACATATCTTGCTGTACTTGAAGCCAATTGCAAACAGACTCAAAGACAGGTGTTCATCACATACTAGAATAGTTGTCTACTATGTTACTAATTCAAAAAGGTCATATTTTATATATTTATTAAGGCACAGAAATTATATTTGACTATTTTATTAGGTTCCCTCAATATTTTAACGAAGCAAAAAACTGGTTTGTAATTGTTTTTGCTAATATATAACATTTAAAAAACTGAAACATCACATTTGAATAAGTATTCAGACCCTTTACTCAATACTTTGTTGAAGCACCTTTGGCAGCGATTACAGCATCAAGTATGATGCTACAAGCTTGGCATACCTGTATTAGGGGAGTTTCTCCCATTCTTCTCTGCAGATCCTCTCAAGCTCTGTCAGGTTGGATGGGGAGCGTCGCTGCACAGCTATTTTCAGGTCTCTCCAGAGATGTTAGATCGGGTTCAAGTCCAGGCTCTGGCTGGGCCACTCAAGTACATGAAGAGACTTGTCCCAAAGCCTCTTCTGCATTGCCTTAGCTCTGTGCTTAGAGTCGTTGTCCTGTTGGAAGGTGAACCTTCGCCCCAGTCTGAGGTCCCGAGCGCTCTGGAGCAGGTTTTAATCAAGGATCTCTCTGTACTTTGATCCATTCATCTTTTCCTCTATCCTGACTAGTCTCCCAGTCCCTGTCGCTGAAAAACATCCCCACTGCATGATGCTGCCACCATCATGCTTCACCGTAGGGATGGTGCCAGGTTTCCTCCAGACGTGACGCTTGGCATTCGGGCCAAAGAGTTCAATCTTGGTTTCATCAGACCAAAGAATCTTGTTTCTCATTGTCTGATAGTTTTTGGTGCTTTTTGGCAAACTCCAAGGGGGCTGTCATGTGCCTTTTACTGAGGAGTGTCTTCCGGATGGCCACTCTACCATAAAGGCCTGATTGGTGGAGTGCTGCAGAGATGGTTGTCTTTCTGAAAGGTTCTCCCATCTTCACAGAGGAACTCTAGAGCTCTGTCAGAGTGACCATCAGGCTCTTTGTCCACTCCCTGACCAAGGCCCTTTTCCCTCGATTGCTCAGTTTGGCCAGCTCTAGGAAGAGTCTTCATGGTTCTAAATGTCTTCCATTTAAGAAGGATGGAGGTCATTGTGTTCTTGGGGACCTTTAATGCTGCAGAAATTGTGCCTCGACACAATCCTGTCTCGGGGCTGTACGGACAATTTCTTCGACCTCATGGCTTGGTTTTTACTCTGACATGCACTGTCAACTGGGGGGCCTTATATAGACAGTTGTGTGCCTTTCCAAATCATGTCCAAACAATTTAATTTACCACAGGTGGACTCCAATCAAGTTGTACAAACATCTCAATGATGATCAATGGAAACAGGATGCACCTGAGCTCAATTTCGAGTCTCATCGCAAAGGGTCTGAATACTTATGTAAAAATGTCTAAAAAACTGTTTTTTCTTTGTTATTATGGGTTATTCTGTGTAGATTGCTGAGGAATCTTTTTTATTGAATACATTTTAGGATATGGCTGCAATGTAACAAAATGTGGAAAAAGTCAAGGGGTCTGAATACTTTCCGAAGGCCCTGTATATCAATTAGTTTCAGCTGTGAGGTTGGGAATGTTTAAAATCAAGTGGTGTGATGTGGAGAGTGGGTGGTCTCTTTGCGAGCTCCAGCATGTTTTTGTCAAGACGTCTATGTCGATCAAACTATTGGGCGTAACTTACTGGAAGTTGTCAGTCGACTGTAGGAAATGACGCACCATGACGACGAAAAACATACAAAAATAGGCATGGAGAAAGAGCTATGAGGACTTGTGTATGATCAAAATGGATGGACCCAACAGCTCTCAAACTTGAGTGTGTACACTTAGTTGCTACAAGTGTTTGTTTGAAAGTCTAAACATTTCAGTTGGAGCTCCTGACAGAGGGATTTGTGCCATGTGCATCTGTTAGATTCAGAGCAACAGAGCAGTGTGTTCTGGGAAAACCCACGGATTTGCATGACGCATCATCTACAGCAGGATTACACACTCAGTCCCACTCCCTCCATTCAGGAAGTGGCCTTCAGAACAGCCCCTTATGTGTAGAAAACAGATTGCTCTGTGGAGCATGTGATCATGGTGTGCTACGAATCGCAAGCCCCAGGCCGGGCAACACAAAAATGTGAATGTATGTGAACTGGCAGCTGGAAGGCTGCTGGTCTCTGATCCCATGTACCATTTCCTGCCGTTGTGCCCTTGAGCAAGACACTTAACCCCCCCACAATTGCTCTCCATCCAGGGGCACTGTACTGCTGCTGACCCTGTGCCTCTCGACATGTGTGTGTGTCCGGCAGTGGAAGCTGGTGGGACGAGCTATAGGAGGACAGGCTCATTGTAATGTCTGGAATGGAATTGTGGTTTTCATATGTTAGATGTGTTTGATACCGTTCCATTAATTCCAATCCAGCCATTGCCCGTCCTTCTATATCTCCTCCCACCAGCCTCCTCTGGTATCTCAAGTGTTGGGAGAGGCTGAATTTTTTTTAATTTTCAACTAATTGACAATAAATGTGTTTTCTGTTCTACTGTTTGGTCACAGATATTCCTTTGGGTCACAGTTTAGTCTAGATTGGTGCCAGAAACATTGGTTTTGTTTATTGGGTGGGTCACAAGACATTGAAAAGGCTTTAGATGGGTCACATCCCCAAAACGGTCTGGAAACCACCGCCTTAAAGCGTTTACATTTTCCCATGCTCTCTCCATAATTAAACTTTAGTTTAAATTCCTTCAATTTCAGGCCCTTTGGCACTTAACTGTAATATAGAATAGCCTGTGGAAAAAACTTTTATATGCCAATTATCACTATATGAAAAACTGAGCTGTCATTATTGAGTGGTGCATGCCATTGGATCACATTGAGGTCAGGTCTTGGTTGCTGATGACAAGATCATCAGGTCATTAAAGTTTGTACCAGAACTCAGTAAACTAGGCAAAATGGAATGGGTTAGCAGCGTCACACATTCTTCCCGCTATGTCATCATTTCATTAGAAAACAGAAAATGAAAGAACATAATTTAGAGCAGAGAAATTGTAGAACAAGAAATAAGATGCATGCATATCAGAAAAACAACCACTTTTCGATGGCATTGTTATTGCCCGTTCGAGCAAACATTTAATTCCTTTCCCAATGTAATAAAAGGGTGCTTGGATCAGAATATAAACATCTCCCAAAGTTAAACCAGATGCTGGCCCAGTCAGTCCAGGAGTGGCTCTCAGTCAGAGTAAGGAAAACAAGGAAGGTATTTCATACAGAAAAGTGAGTCAGTCAGTGGCCCTCTGTCTCTCACCTCACCCACCTCCTCTCCTCCAGAGGAGGCTCCACAGGGACAGGAAACGGGGGCCTGTCCCCCTGCTTTGATGCTCCACCGCCCCTCTCCTCTGGTCTCCTCTCCTCTCCTCTGAGGCCTGTCAGTGGGCTGTCAGGCGCCAGGGCCATTGCACGCACAGAGGCTGCAGCATAGTAAAAGCCGTCCATCACTCTAGCCCACCTGCTGCTCTTCTGTGAGGGTAGTTAAACGTGGACAGTTCACCACAGTTCATAATCATGAACACGACCTCCTTTTGGCAGTAAGTGATAGATGCTGTGCATATAAGCTTGTCACGCAGCCACATGAGGCTTGCAATGACTGCCATTGATACATTTCTTTACTATTGTGTGTATTTTTAGAATGGCAAAAGTCATGTAAACATTACATATAGAATGGTAATTACTGTGCATGCAGTACCTGTACTGTAAGTGATATATTGTATGATAGAGAGTTAATAATAGAGGGTAGGACAAAGCCTTTCCGGAATTATATACTAAACTAGAGAGACCATAGCCTGAGTACCATTTTCTTTAGCTAACATTCCACTCTGTGTCATTGCCAATGAGACAATTCTGACTTGTGTAACAGGTGTTACTCATTTGTGCTGAATTTAAGTCGCACCAGAAATGAAAGAGGCCTCATGACAAATAGTATAGTTTATGTTGAGAGTACAAAAATAGAAATATAAGAAGATACATTGATCATTTAAATTTCACAGTAGGTACACTGGTACATGTACATGAAATGGAGTTTTATTTACAATAAAGTACTTTTAATTGTTCAACAACAGTATGTATTTTTTAAATTTTTTTTATCCCAAAATCAATTATATCATCTAGATAAATGGGAAGTACTATTCATTCACATTACAATAACCAATAGCTATTTACAAATAGCTATCTTCCCATTTGGTTCAAATGGTTGACAGTATTTCAACATTGAACAGATATATTCAGCTGCAAAGTCTGGGGATCCGGTGAGTTAACTTGAGGTCATTTGACATTCCCAGACAAATTTGATTCTGTTTTCAATTTGATAAGGCTAACAACATTTGTCAGATTTTTCAGTTCCACTGTTAAGGTGTATTCAACAACCCGAATGGCATTATATTGAACTTGTATGACCTACAAACATATGAAATAAACAAAGCCAAGACTTCAACAGTGGAGGTATTGTAAAGGCTTGGTGTCAAACAAACAGCCTAATAAAACTGCTGCAGACAGAACTAAACTTTTAATTTCAGCAATCAGCGGGTGGCTCAGAGTTTTGATTGGGCTCCAGCATAAACAGTATCATACTCTGTGTAGGCAGAGCAAGAGGAGACATGCTGTATACTTTGTTTTGGCTGAGTCTTCCCTCACCTCCAAACAAAGACTGAAACATACTTGACATACATGACTTCACATGATTGACATATACTAAATGTGGTATCCAGTAACCAAACAAATTGAGCTTGCTTGCCATGTTGCTTTTAGGGGACTAATGCACTTCATTTAGGGATATGAAAAAACACAAAAATAAAAACAACTCTCTGAAATAAAAGAATGTCAGTGGCCATTGAAACAAAATACAATAAATACATTTTTTTGTAAAAGCTGACCTATGGATATATGGATTTGAATACAGAGTAAAAACATAAATATAACAGATTTGATACCTTCTCCAATAAATAGTAGTGGTATTTATTTACAATATACACATATCTTCCTCTACTCAAAGTCGACTAGATATTTATTTTTTATGATATACGCCTTTCATCTGTTTCCACAGTTTTACGAGCAAATCATCCCATTTAACATACATTGCATGCATCAACAAATGCAGTATTGGTTTCCTTTTGGAATAAAAATGGTTTCTTCCAGCAGGTTCTCCCACATCAAATGTATCGTCATTCTATGTACAGGTGGTAGAGATGGAGGGGATTGGTGATTGTAAAAAAGATGTCAACATCAATCAGAGCTTGGGGAGTGAACAGCGGGACAACAACCTATCGAAGGTGATCTCTTGGAAATCGTCTTACCAGGTGGACTGTAGTACCAGGTGGACCACGCCAGAACTGTCCCTCTAGAGTGAATTCTCTTCACTGCCCTCCAAATCCAGACTGTTCCTCGGAACACCTGAGAGAGAGAACCCAAGACAAAAATATCAAGCACAGCCAACACATGCCAAATCAATGCAAAGTACGAAATATCTAAAGTCACTAGAAAATTAATTGAGGTTGTTTATTCATTTCTATACTTAGGCTGTGTTGACAGATCAGGAAAGGTAAGGGGACTTACTGGAGCAGTTGCCATAGTGACGCACTCCTATGGAGCGCCCCAGAAAGCAGGTGGCTCTGCGGAGGTGGCAGGCGCTGGGGTAGGTGATGTTATCATTGCCACAGATAGGCACCTCGGACTTCAGCGGTATTGGGCAGGGGGTCATACGGCACATGACACAGTGGGCACTGTTAGTCTGGTCCGTCACACAGGTGTGGGTACCCGGGCACACCACATTGGAACACGACTCTGGACAGAACATGGACACATATTTGTATCCGATATTGTGTGTAATATTGCTTCAGTAGCACAATGAGTACTTGAAATAACCAAACTGCTGACATACGCAAGATAACTTGTTCGAAGCACAGGTGTCCTCACTTTTGCATTCTCCCTGGTACATGACCTCCAGGTCAGGGTGGCCCTTACAGCGGGCCATCAGCAGAGCACACTCATCACGGTATGACTTCCCATCGCTCCCACACACAGCATGCTTTATGGAGATGTTAGTGCAGTCAGGAGAACACACACACTGAGGACGTCCAACCATCATCTTACACACCTTCCCTGGGCCGCATTTCACACCATCACAGGTCTCTGCCCAACATAAAGTAGAAAGTCAGTATTATTGTCAAAGCGTTACATTCAATGTTCTGTCATCAAGTGATCCAGGTCATCTGATGCTCAAGATTCATTATCCACAGAACAGAATAAAATGGATGAAAAATGTTGCCTTCACCGCAGCATGATTCATCCAGCAAAACATTTGCAATAAACACATATTTTGTTTATGGTCATGTTCGAGGATGTCTAGTCTGTAGGAATGTGTCTGAGGTTGTGCCTGTTTCCATGACAGTGGAATGGATCCCTGCAATGGGCTAAGTCTCATAGATGGATGGAGGGGTGTTCGAGCAGACCGAGCCAGTTCAAAGGCCTGTCACTGGGTTTTACAGGCTGACAGATGTGGCAGGAGGAAACGCAGGCTAAACGGACACTAGTAGACTGTCCAAGGCCCAGCCAGGTCAATAGGAAGTCTCCTAGTACTGTAACCCTAAAACAACACAGATACCATGGTCACTTTTCAACAGGCTTCTCGGGACCTGTTTGATCCTGATACAGAGTGATGTTCGGCCCTGATCCCTGAGATCCTGTAAAAAAAGCAGGACTTTATTTCCTTTCTCCGCGAGCACTTGCTTTAATATCCTGTTATTCTCCATCTCCAAAGAGGCCAACTCTGCTACCTCTGGGGATTCTCACACAAGTATTAGATTTGTCCCCCTCCCTTCCAGGGAATCCAAGCAGTTCCCTTTTTCTGTTATGTTTTGGTCCGGCTTTACTGGCAGCCGGTTATGATTTTATACATTTTCACAAATCAATACAGATAGACAGATAGGCCAGTCATGGAGTTCTAGTCAACACCCAGGAATGCTTTGAACCACTGGAAATCAGTAGCCCCAAGAGGACCCACTGTGGAGGTGCAGTCTGAGTCTGACAGGGAGTGCTACAGTATGATAATACAACAGCACTTCCCCACAGTATCACATGTACATTGATGCTTTATTTTTGTTCTTTCAGTTGGACTAATGATCCAAATAGTGCTCCACATTATGAGGAACAGACGTCTGGGCATGTGGCAGACATTTCTCCTGTGGTAAACAGGAATGTGTTGGTTTTTTTCTCTGAGGGGAGGCAAACCAGGCCTGTGTCCCAGCCAGCGTTGGGAAATAATTCATGCAGAGTGAATTAGAGGAGGGAGGAGGAAGAAGGTTATTTCCCATTTATTCCATTTTTTCAATGTCATTCACTTGCGCTGCAACTTTGAGGAGATATATTAGTGAACAATTCCATTGTGGTAGACCAGCCTCTCGATGGAGAGATACAAATGCAGCTAAATGATTGAATTTTATAGCTTGTCTTTTATAACTTGTCTGCTTCTCATTCTGGATCACTTGAGTTTATTCACTTATCATTGAAGCGTCATGTTATTAATGAGAACATTTCATTGTTTCCTTATGCTGACATGTCATTCTAATGCTGCTGTTGATTTGGCTCATACCGTTTTGGTAATAAACAGCATGCTGGAATAGACTTAATTTCCATTGAAAGAAAAAAACATGATCCATCATACACTAGTTGGCAGGGATGCTACTGCATTTTGAATCTATGATTCAATTGGTATTTGGTAGCAATTGGTATTTGGCTTCAACTTTGCTGACACTAATCATCCTCACATGGCTTAAAATAATCATCTATACCCTGACCAGAGATCACATGCACATGTGCAGGTGCCTTAGTTCCTAAAAACAGGAATAAATATCCTTGAGTGAACCTGAATACCTGGCCAAGGCTTCCAATAGTGGGAGCGACTCAAGACAGCTGGACAGAGTTAGATGGAACGCCTGGCCCCGATCCACAGCTAAGTTTTCAAAAAAACTTATAAGAGACCTCTGGAAATCAACTTAGCTTGGAAATTCCATTTGGATCAAAGTTATCCCAAGAAGAAGACAGGTGATCTGGTTATGGCCATATGAGCTGCCATTTGGAGCTATACTCAAATATGGGCCCTAAACGTCTTTGCTTCATTCATTGTCAGTTATGTTGCTATGTATTAAATATGATCTATATCTTATTCATCCAAATAGGCTCCAACACATCTAAATGAAATGTGACAGTATGAAAAATGTTTTGAGAGGAACGCAAAGTTAAGGAGGTTTTGGTGCCACATGTGAGCAGCTGTTTCTCATTTCAGATCGGCCACTGCTTCTCAGTGATTACGTTTTCCCACAATGACAAATGAAGACCTGCACCCAATCTTACATTTCACCACTTCTTTGTCAGAGGCTGACAACAAGGGGGGACCATATGAAGAAGCTTAAACCAAACCTAACTTGTCTGAAGTACCTTTAGGACACTGCCTGGGATGGTGGCTTGCAATAAAATGGTAAAGCGTCAAGGACTGTGATAGTAGGGAATCATAATCAAAATGAATCAGCATCTACTTTTAAGTCAAATAGTTTGAAAAAAAGCTAAACACCCTCATTGATGACAGTGTTGACTGATGTTGTCATTTTGACACAGTTGGTTCACAGCAGGTCATTGTGGGAACTGTAGTGTGCAGTTACCTTTGCAGAGTTTGCAGGACACGATTCCCAGGAAGCCCAGCAGGCTGACCTCATTGATGGGCAGACTGGTGTTGGACCAGGCCGTGTCTAGACGGCCCCCGGCGCAGCATTCCTCCCTGCTGACCCCACGCATCAGCACCATGTCACAACGCTGCTCCTGGCTCTGCTGCAGCCAGCACATCCCCGCTGAACACACCACAACAAACACAAAAACACATCTAGTTGGATTTTTTCATACATACTTGACATACATGACATACAGGACTTCACATGATTGACATACTTAAAGTAGACATACTTAAGCAATGGCCCAAGGAGGTGTGGAATATGGCCAATATACCATGGCTAAGGGCCGTTTTTCTGCACAACGCAAAATGGAGTGTCTGGCTACAGCCCCTAGCCGTGGTATATTGGCCATCACAAACCCCAGGCCTCCCAAGTGTGGTCTAAGTGGTCTAAGGCACTGCATCGCAGAGCTAGCTGTGCCACTAGAGTTTCTGGGTTTGAGTCTAGGCTCTGTCGCAGCCGGCCATGACTGGGAGACCCATGGGGTGGTGCACAATTGGCCCAGGGTAGTCCGGGTTAAAGGAGGGTTTGGCCGCCAGGGATGTCCTTGTCCTATCGCACACTAGTGACTCCTGTGGTGGGCCCGGGCAGTGCACGCTGACACGGTCGCCAGGTACGCGGTGTTTTCTCCGACACATTGGTGCGGCTGACTTCCGGGTTAAGTGAGCATTGTGTCAAGAACCTTGGTTGGGTTGTGTTTCGGAGGATGCACGGCTCTCAACATTTTCTCTCCCAATTTCGTACGGGAGTTGCAGCAATGAGACAAGACTGTAACTACCAACTGGATACCACGAAAATGGGGAGAAAAATGGGTGAAAGTAACAAACCCCAAAAATGTAAATATATATTTATCATAAACCACAGAGGTGCCTTATTGCTATTATAAACTGGTTACCAACGTAATTAGAGCCTTAAAAATAAACGCTTTGTCATACCCGTGGTATACGGTCTGATAGCCAATCAACATTCAGTGCTCGAATCACCATGTTTATAATTGAATGTATACAATGGCCTCCAGGAAATACAAATAGCCCACTTCAGTTGACTTCAGAGCCAGAGCCCACTTGTACAATATTCAGGACTCTGTCTACTCTACATCAAAGTGGGCTGAATGGACCAGACCAGTCATAGTCAGACCTGGCTTTAACCTGTAGTAACACCATGTGCACCTGCACTCTGTAAATATAGAATTCTCAGTATCAAGCGAGCAAAACTATGGCTTCAGTTGGTTTGTTTTCATTATACATTTTTTTACTATCAATTTTGAATGATACAAAACTTTAAATAATGTTTAAACATAAACTAATAAAGTTAGACTATTATTTTTTTAGAAAAACGTTCATAATGAATCATAATGTATAAAACATAATTTATTAGAAAATACATTTGAAAAGCTTTACTCACCATTTACATGGGAACTTCCAAAGATTTGACACAAAGCAACAAGTGTCACACCGAAAAGAGCAGTCAAAAAGTCCATGATGACAAGAAAATATAAAGTTCTAAAATAAAAGTTGTGGAAAAACTTGCAAAAAAATGTGTTTGTCCTTTTGCAAATGGTTTCAAATGTTTTGAACTTGCCAATGGAGAAGTTCGCAGAGTTCTCTCTTTTAAGTGAATGAATGTGTTGTAAGTGATGTTGTTCCCCTCTTTATAGATATTTAGGCCTAACCCACTGAGTTATGCTGCTGGGATAGGCAATGGTCTCAGCCAGTTAAAATGCTGGAACGGACAGTTTTCTACGTGAGACGTCCCCTCACCAGAGTGCAACAGATGTAACTGCACCATGCATCTTCTGATAATGTTATTGTGATTGTGAAGTAGGCATACCATATTTCAAATTGGTTTTGTATCATTTTAAATTATTATATGGAAATAAGTAATACATCATTTTTTTCATATAAATATTTCAAATAATGTAGAACCACTTTTCAGCTTTCAATTGTGTTACATAGAGATAATTTGCTCTGTGGACAATGTTAGCTATAATCAATAAGAACATTATCACATTTCTGTCTTTTAAAAAATGGTATACCGATAACAGGATATACAGTTTCCAAAATTGTTTACATTACAGCCTTATTCTAAAATGGATTAAATCATGCTGTAGAGATGTTTTTCAGCATCAGGGACTGGGAGACTAGTCAGGATTGAGGCAAGAATGAATGGAGCAAAGTACAGAGAGATCCTTGATGAAAACCTGCTCCAGAGCACTCAGGACCACACAAGTCTCTCAATGTCCTTGAGTGGCCCAGCCACCCAATCGAAAATCTCTGGAGAGACTTGAAAATAGCTGTGCAGCAACGCTCCCCATCCAACTTGACAGAGCTTGGGAGGATCTGGAGAGAATGGGAGAAACTCCCCAAATACAGGTGTGCCAAGCTTGTAGCGTCATACCAAAGAAGACTCAAGGCTGTAATCGCTGCCAAATGTGCTTCAACAAAGTGCTGAGTAAAGGGTCTGAATATTTACGTGATATTTCACTTTATATAATGTCATTGAGAAAACAGAAAGGCGTCATAAAGTTTTTTTTCTCTCTCAACGACATCCTTTCTGAATTGAAGGAATTATCAAGTTATTAAAAAGTATCTGTAATCTGCTTACAATATTTCTGCTGGTTAAGTAACTACAGTTAGATATATATTTTTTGCAATCAAATTACATGTAACTGATTACTTGTAATACATGTAATCAGTTGATCCGTAACGCTGTCTGGCACTCACCGATAGAACCCCTAAGTGAGTATGGCAGAGTGAGCCCCATTTTAGCCACATGT
Source organism: Oncorhynchus masou masou (assembly GCF_036934945.1). Classification (NCBI taxonomy): domain Eukaryota; kingdom Metazoa; phylum Chordata; class Actinopteri; order Salmoniformes; family Salmonidae; genus Oncorhynchus; species Oncorhynchus masou. The sequence continues at coordinate 79,511,205 of NC_088235.1, read as the reverse complement.
ATGCCTCTATCATTCTTCCTGCATCCCTGGATCCCTGGTTGTTTATCAGAGAGCCGTCCTTGTGGTCTACATGGACACATCTGGCTGCTAGTCAATTGATTTCTGTGGAAATGAAATACCTTTCAGCCCCCCCCCCCCCCCCCCCCCCCGGCTCCTTTCTTTCTCCTGTCCCCTCTCACTGCCTCTGTCTTCTGTGGAGTATGATGTTGCTTGGGAGCCAAAGTTGTGTCAATCTTCCCATCTGTCTGTCTCTGGCATTAATGTAGTCCCTTTGATGGTGGAGAAAATTAAAGTAGCACATGCTGTTGCTGTAAGTTGTGATGAATGATGTTGCCTTCTGTTGCTGTACAGAGACCCTAGGGCACAGCAGGAATGCAGACCCGTCAGAGTGGTGCAGTGGGTGGGCTGGAGCACTGGGTCACTGCAGCAGCTCACATGGTTTCGATCATTGGGCCACACAGATAATGAGGCCAGTGCATGACAATACAGACTAACCACTTCAAATCTCCATTATTTATGTACTCTATGGTAAAGCAATACTGATGGGACCTTTCAAGTTGGAGAAATGTTGTGAAACAGCATGAAATTAAAGTATGTGTGGAATCTAGGGTTTTCTCAAAGCTATATGACTAAGGATATATGTTATATCAACCTATCAATCATATATTCTGTCTTCTGTTTGTCTTTTCTCTTTCCATCCATCTGTCTGTCTGTTTACTTGTAGGCTGTGTTGCAATGGGCCACTGTATCATTGGGGCCACTTTGCATTTATCCAGAAAAATATAATCTACCAGTGCTGCCATCAACTGGTGAGTGTTAACATCACATCCACATAAGAGAAGGCTGAATAAAATCATCATTATAATTTATTAGCATAATCCAATAATGTATTCATACAGCCTCACCAGCTGATATTGACATGATAGGGCCCTTTCACAGGGCCCTCAATCCTTTGCTCATAGACATGTTTTCATTGAAGTCAATTCACAGAAACAGTCCTGTTTCTACAGAAAAAACTACACATGGTAAAAACAGTTGTTGTTTTTGCTGTTGTTTTTTTGTTTTGAGCATATAACCAACCTTAGTAGCAAACTACTGTATGCCTTTCATATGGATAATTTTAACCTCTCGGAGGATCACGCCATGTATTCTTATACCACAATTCTTAGCGGTTGAAATATATTTCAGCATGGTGAATTTCTATGGTTTGGTCACAGCGTTTCTAAACCCAGAGGCCAACATCGCGAGACTTCCGGGAACGCTTGCGAAACAGACCAAACCGACCAGACCGGGGTTTGGGGCTTAATAAGTTAATGAGAGAAAATAAAAACTATTCCTTAGTTTTTCATTTTCTCCAAATCTGAATGCAAAACCTAGATTCAAGACAAGTACTTAAGTAGCTGAACATGTTATTACTCCAACCTCGAGAAAGTGACAAACTGAAACATTTTTATTTTAGTCTACAACAACTTTATATCGAAGGAGTGCCTCTGATTTATTTGAGTTTAGCGCGAGACGACCATCAGACACGATGACGTTTTTATACGCATGCGCTTTGCTAGTCAACGTCGCCATGACATCGCCTACAACTGTGATCGGGGATTTCTATTGGAGAAGCAGTTTTACCGATATTGTACTGTCTTTGGTTTGGAGCATGGAGTGTGTAAACAAGATGGAGGCGTTTCTGACATCCAGCACTTCTACATGGACAATCGATGATATCGGTCAAGTAGCATACAAGGTAAAGTTGACCTCTTTCAACATACAAAACATGTACCCCGTAACTGCAAATGTTATGAAAAATCACGTGGCGTGAAATAAATGTAGCGTTCGTTACGTTATCTAGCAGGTTTGTCGTACATACATAGATAGCTAGCTAGCTAGTATATGTATGCTTGCTAAGCTAGCTAGCTGAATGCTAATAACATTGCTTGGTTTGTGGACGTGACTGCGAAGCGTTACAGTAGTGAATAGCTAGTTGGCAAACAGGCTAGCTAGTTGGGGAGATATTGTTATTACACAAGAGTTGGCTGCTACAATGAATCGAATCTCAGAAATGTTATTGTGCCTCTGTGTGCCATAGCCTCGCTAGCTATCTGCTGGTTTGCACTATCCTATCTCACTGATTACTGTATATTACCCATGACCTGCTATTTTTGTTGAATGGATGTGATGTTCATAAGAATATTTAGCATTGCTTGTTGTAATTGGAGCTAGTATTCAAATGTAAATCGTTATGATAGCACATCCATATCATTGGTAGTGTGTATTTGTCATATTCCAAGCATTTGGAAGGTGCCATCTCATGATGTGAATTTCATCAAAATTCTTATGCGATTGTGCATTTGTAATGCAGATCTGAGGATCCCTGCAACGATTCATTGACGCTGGCAGACCAGTTTTGCAGTCTTGGCAAGTACCCCGGATTTATTCGGTACATGGGATGGAGGTAGAAAATTAGATCAGCTAAACATTGTAGAAGAACTCAATGAAAAGCAAATACCTGATTCACAATTAAGTTGCCCACAACATGACATTCACCAAGAACCAAAGAAAGCTGCACACATCACAACACTGCAGGTCCCAGGTGTCACAAGGACACGGCTAAGGAGGGAATAGGCCTATATCATCAGAGAACAAAGAACCAAACCATTCTCTCATACCATAGCCAGACATTGTAATATTGGACAGTACCCAAACCCAGTCCACTCACTTCTCTGCTCAAGCAGTGCTGCATGGTCAGCAGGTTAAGGAGAACATTCTGTAGCCTTTCTGCAGTTGCAGCATCCTGCATTTCAATATTCAGTATTGGAATATTTGTCTTGCAATTTCGTACAGTCCGACCCAGGGCATCCAGAAAAAAAACAGTACAGTAGTATTAAAGAACAGTCAAGTTGCTGAAGGGGCAACCATGAATGACGAGGACATCCATGAACACATGGACTATTTGGAGAATGACTTGACCATGTGCATGGAAACCTTCATCCACCGCATCGACTCCACTGAAGTCATCTACGAGCCGCGGAGGAAGAAGGCCAAGCTGATTGGGAAGTACCTGATGGGAGACCTGCTGGGGGAGGGCTCCTACGGGAAGGTGAAGGAGATGCTGGACTCTGAGACCCTCTGCAGGAGGGCAGTCAAGATCCTCAAGAAGAAGAAGCTGAGACGCATTCCCAATGGGGAGCAAAATGTAAAAAAGTATGTGGAATGCTTTGTATGGCTTTTCAGTGCTTTTAGTGTTGATCTACAGAATAAGCTCGCTGTGTTGATGGATTTGTTGTTTTGTTGTGTGAATATGCTTCTAATCAGATTATGTACTTCAGGATTTACTCTGAGGAATTACTGAATGTAAAATTAACCTCACTATTGATTGAAGTGGGATGTAAATTGAGCTTTTCAGGACACTAATGTTTATCTCAATAAATCTTGCCTTTGAAAGGCCAGAAGATAAATGAAGGCTGTTCAAATTATCTTTGCCCTGTGTCTTTTGTTGTGAGTGCTGATGAAAATGCAGTATTATTCCATAGTGCAATTACTCCAGTTTTCCTTTTACCATATATCTAAACACTTTTATTTCTTTACAGAGAGATTCAGCTGCTACGAAGATTAAGGCACAAGAATATTATCCAGTTGGTTGAAGTTTTGTATAATGAGGAGAAGCAAAAGATATATCCTTTAAAAAAATGTTTTTATTCTTGAGCATGAGTATCTAAACCAAGGGGGGGGGCAAAGTACGCCCCACGGTTCCTATCCGGCTTGCTGTGCACTTGAATCTGGCCAACGAGACATTAAATGTAAATTTTTTGTAGAAATATGTGTGTGTGTGTGTGTATATATTTATTTATTTATTTATTAATATTTTTTCTTGCCAATTTTGTGGTATCCAATTGGTAGCCGCACCAATATGTCAGAGGAAACACTGTGCACCTGGCGACCGCATCAGCGTGCATTGTGCCTGTCCCACCATAAGATTTGCTAGAGCGTGATGGGACAAGGAAATCTCAGTCTGCCAAACCCTCTCCTAACCCGGATGATGCTGGGACAATTGTGCTCTGCCTCATGGGTCTCCCGGTCACGGCCAGCTGTAGGGATGCCTCAAGCACTGCGATGCAGTGCCTTAGACTGCTGCGCCACTCAGGATGCCCCCGCAAATTGATTTTAACAAACAATTGGTCCCCCAAAAAATGCGGTCGTCTGTTGAATTTCAAAAATCTCGATGTGGCCCTCAACCCAAAAGTGATGTCTCACGTGTCATACAAGTCGCACTAACAAAGCCTTCAAGCACTGCATAAGATTTGCCCAAGCATAACGTGTGGATAGTGGGTTAGGCTCGTCTATTTTGGGGTGACTTTTTCCTCACATCTGGAGAATTATCTTGTCCCATGGAACAGTTGTCGAGTAAGCTATGCAGATCAACTGTAAAAACAATGCACTGTCCTTCAAAGCTCATGTTGCTGTAATTCAACGGTATGACCACAGGGTGTCTCTGTTGGCCTCTTGGGGAGACAAGGGCAAGGTTAAATCAAATGAACTAACTAACTTCACAAGTTTACCTTCTGCCCCCCCAACTCACTGTCTTTGATTGTAATGATCTCTGGCTTGTCCTTAGTCTGCTGCTCTACACCACATAAACACTCAGTAACCTTTGTCTCTGATATTAAAAGGGTCTCCCCAATACATTTTAGTACAGTTGACACTTAAGATGGCTTTAGCACTTGCTTTTTAGGACCATGAAGGATTCTGCCAATGTAGGGTCAAGTAAATCCCAATTGCCATTTTAGTGTAATTGTTGAGGTGAGAACATTATTATAGGAACTAATGATCCCCTTTCACGCATCTCACCTTCCTGCTCTGGCTGAGGATGCTGGCTAGATGAGTGCCTTCTATGCTGGCTAGATAAGTGACCCTGAGGAGTGTGAATACAGAAATGAGTATTGTTTAGACATTCATTTTCACGCTTGTCATCTTCGGTCCATTCAGGAAGATTAATGTATTCTCAAGGACATTGCATGTTCCCAGACTTGAATCGATTTATATTTTGTTCATGGATTAGTGACTAGTCAGTCAACCACATATTGATCAGTACTGTAGTAGACATTAAGATTCAAGGTAAATTGTGTAGAATTAATATAGATCCTTTGGTGATGAAGATGTATAGCACGTTTGTTTTGGCGCCTTGCTAAATTACCAGTATGAAACCATTGCCACCTTGTCTCTTTTCCTTGACTCTGACTACGTATATGGTGATGGAATATTGTGTATGTGGAATGCAGGAGATGTTGGACAGTGTTGATGAGAAAAGGTTTCCAGTCTTTCAAGCTCATGGGTATGTGTATCTTTCATCTCAATTCAATAGTTCTAGATATGTGGCCTAAAGATATCTGGCCGAACACCAAACAGTGACATTAATACAGATGTATTGCTATTTTTTTCCCAGGTACTTTTGCCAGCTGCTAGATGGCTTGGAATATTTGCACAGCCAAGGAATAGTTCACAAAGATATTAAACCAGGGAATCTACTGCTGACGACGGATGGCGCACTAAGAATCTCCGACCTGGGTGTAGCAGAGGTGAACCCCTAGTCCTCTGACTGTTTTCCGATATCCACTTTATATTGCAGTTTAATTGGGTTACCTTTATGGGGCCGAATGATTATCTGTGTATTCCTGTTCTCCCTCCCAAGGCGCTGCACCCATTTGCAGAGGACGACACGTGTTGTACGAGCCAGGGCTCTCCGGCCTTCCAGCCCCCAGAGATTGCCAACGGCTTGGACACCTTCTCAGGGTTCAAAGTGGACATCTGGTCTGCTGGTGTCACACTGTGAGTGGCCACTCTGACATTAATTTTTTCAGCTGGCATATTTATTTCATGCCTCTTGGGTGAAAAATACAACTTATTGAATTGAACATGCTTTGCTGTCTAATAATGTGATTTGAATTGCAAATGATCAGGGGCGTAACTTTGGTTTTAGAAGTGTGGGTGATATGTGTATATATATTATCCAGTCGGATAAACACTCCAAACAGCCTTCATGACTGCTCGGAGGCGTCCGCATGGTCCTAAACCACACTGTTGCCTTATTTTTGTGTCAAATTCCAATGATAATACTGGGGGGGACAAAAATGCAACTTTAGAATATGGCGGGGGGGGGCCTCCCCATCCCCAGTGAAAGTTGCGCCCCTGCAGAGTATTCTTCATTAAAGTATTCTTCTTGATTTTGGAAATGTATTTTTTTTTTTCAGTTATAACATAACAACCAGCCTGTACCCTTTCGAAGGTGACAACATCTATAAGCTGTTTGAGAACATTGGGAAGGGAGACTACAGTGTTCCAGAGGAGTGTGGCCCTCTGCTCTCTGGCCTGTTAAGAGGTAAGAGTCTAGACCAGGGCTCTCCAACCTTGTTGCTGGAGAACTAACCCTACTCACTCCAACCCTACTTGAGGTCACCTGATTCTAATAATTAGCTGGTGGATAAGCTTAATCCGGTTAGTTAATAGCTGGGGTTGGACTGAACATACAGGAGGGTAACTCCAGGAACAGGGTTCAAGAGCCCTGGTCTAGACTGACTAACACTGCTGCTGGCACTCCCAATATTCTATTTCATGTTATTAAGCCTCATTAGAGATGAAAGCAGTAGTAAGAGTATTTGAAGGATGCCAACGTTGATAAATTATTTCTCAATTATGCTTTTAGATATACAGTGACTTGCGAAAGTATTCGGCCCCCTTGAACTTTGCGACCTTTTGCCACATTTCAGGTTTCAAACATAAAGATATAAAACTGTATTTTTTTGTGAAGAATCAACAACAAGTGGGACACAATCATGAAGTGGAACAACATTTATTGGATATTTCAAACTTTTTTAACAAATCAAAAACTGAAAAACTGGGCGTGCAAAATTATTCAGCCCCTTTACTTTCAGTGCAGCAAACTCTCTCCAGAAGTTCAGTGAGGATCTCTGAATGATCCAATGTTGACCTAAATGACTAATGATGATAAATACAATCCACCTGTGTGTAATCAAGTCTCTGTATAAATGCACCTGCACTGTGATAGTCTCAGAGGTCCGTTAAAAGCGCAGAGAGCATCATGAAGAACAAGGAACACACCAGGCAGGTCCGAGATACTGTTGTGAAGAAGTTTAAAGCCGGATTTGGATACAAAAAGATTTCCCAAGCTTTAAACATCCCAAGGAGCACTGTGCAAGCGATAATATTAAAATGGAAGGAGTATCAGACCACTGCAAATCTACCAAGACCTGGCCGTCCCTCTAAACTTTCAGCTCATACAAGGAGAAGACTGATCAGAGATGCAGCCAAGAGGCCCATGATCACTCTGGATGAACTGCAGAGATCTACAGCTGAGGTGGGAGACTCTGTCCATAGGACAACAATCAGTCATATATTGCACAAATCTGGCCTTTATGGAAGAGTGGCAAGAAGAAAGCCATTTCTTAAAGATATCCATAAAAAGTGTTGTTTAAAGTTTGCCACAAGCCACCTGGGAGACACACCAAACATGTGGAAGAAGGTGCTCTGGTCAGATGAAACCAAAATTGAACTTTTTGGCAACAATGCAAAACGTTATGTTTGGCGTAAAAGCAACACAGCTCATCACCCTGAACACACCATCCCCACTGTCAAACATGGTGGTGGCAGCATCATGGTTTGGGCCTGCTTTTCCTCAGCAGGGACAGGGAAGATGGTTAAAATTGATGGGAAGATGGATGGAGCCAAATACAGGACCATTCTGGAAGAAAACCTGATGGAGTCTGCAAAAGACCTGAGACTGGGACGGAGATTTGTCTTCCAACAAGACAATGATCCAAAACATAAAGCAAAATCTACAATGGAATGGTTCAAAAATAAACATATCCAGGTGTTAGAATGGCCAAGTCAAAGTCCAGACCTGAATCCAATTGAGAATCTGTGGAAATAACTGAAAACTGCTGTTCACAAATGCTCTCCATCCAACCTCAATGAGCTCGAGCTGTTTTGCAAGGAGGAATGGGAAAAAATTTCAGTCTCTCGATGTGCATAACTAATAGAGACATACCCCAAGCGACTTACAGCTGTAATCACAGCAAAAGGTGGCGCTACAAAGTATTAACTTAAAACCTGTTAAGGATAGGGCTGTCTGCTGCCCCCTTTGGAGTAATTGCGTGCCCATATTAAACAGAAAAAAAATCTTTCAAAAATTGCTAATATATGCATATAATATTATTGAATAGAAAACACTCTAAAGTTTCTAAAACCGTTGAAATTATGGCTGTATGTAAAGCAGAACTCTCAGGGCAGTCATTCTCCCAAACTCTCTCTTGTCATCATAAAAGTTGGCCCAACTTTGACGTCATCGCCCCCACCCTTCCCAAGCGCCTACAGACCTGGGAACAGTTTCTATGTCTTCAGCGTGATGTCTGCTTTCAATGGGGCTTCTCATTGTGAGAATAGCGCGCTCACGAGAGTTTTGGCCTCCCGAAACCTTTCGGTCACGCGAAAAAAAAGGTCACATTCATGCGCACTCTCCGCCGATGTTCACTCTTTTCCTAGACTAATTAAACGACGCGTGTGTTTCTGTTCGTCCTGAGAATTGTTGTGCACCTTTATAACATGCTAAAGCTTGGTTATGAACATAGTTTGACAAGTTTAGTCGACATATAATATGTAAATTCAACGTTTTGGTGCGCATCCGCTTGACTTCTGGCTGCATTTCAACCGAAATATGCCGTGTTTGATAACCGAAAGACACAGACTTCACAACTAAACGATGTTTTTGGTGAGTATAATTCCTTCCAGGTCTTCCGATGGAAGAACAGCAAAGGTAAGGGAATATTTATGTGTTAAATTTGGGTTTCTGTGGACTCCAAGATAGAGGAGCCATCATGCTAATTTCTGAGCGCCGACTCATATTATAGCCTAGTGAACGAATTCTGTAACGTTAAAAATAAATGTAACACAGCGATTGCATTTAGAAGAAGTGTATCTTTCTATATATATGTAGAACATGCATATTTAGGTAAAGTTTATGATGTGTATTGCTTGTTATCTGACGTTATCTGCCGGAGCTATCGTCATTTCTCCGGACATTTGAGTAGCATTTTTTGAACAATGCGTAATTGTAAACAGAGATTTATGGATATATATAGCATATTATTGAAAAGAAACATAAATGTACTGTGTAACATGTTATATTACTGTCACCTGATGAAGATTTCAAAAGGTTAGTGATTTATTTTTCGTTTAATCCTGCGTTTGTTGATTGTATATTTTGTTCAACTTGGCTATGCAAATTAGCTGTGTCTTTGGTGGTGGTTTGACATAAATATGTGCTATGTTTTCGCCGTAAAACATTTTAGAAATCTGACTTGCTGGGTAGATAAACAAGGTGTTTATCTTTCATTTAAGCTATTGGACTTGTTAATGTGTGGAGGTTAAATATTTTTAAGAATATTTTTTGCGTTCCAGCTGAGGGTGTTAGGGAAAGTTCCCAAGTGGGGATCAACATCCACATCAAGTTTTAAGGGGGCTGAATAATTTTGCTCGCCCAATTTTTCAGTTTTTGATTTGTTAAAAAAGTTTGAAATATCCAATAAATGTTGTTCCACTTCATGATTGTGTCCCACTTGTTGTTGATTCTTCACAAAAAATACAGTTTTATATCTTTATGTTTGAAGCCTGAAATGTGGCAAAAGGTCGCAAAGTTCAAGGGGGCCGAATACTTTCGCAAGGCACTGTATATGTCAACAATTATTCCTCCAAATGACCATTCAGTGGATAACATTTTGTGAAAATCCCCCAAATCATGGTGTCTTTTTGTCACGATTTCGTGAGGAATCACTCATTACAAGAAGGGTATGGCCACAGAATTATAAATGTTCCTCTTTATTGGACTTAATTTGACCGCTCAAATGTACTTAGTAGTGATTCATTCTTGGAGGTTAGTCTTTTGGAGATGGCTTTGTGGTGATTGTACCTTCGGTGTCACAACAGTTGTTGTTTTGATGTATCACGAATATGCAGTGTATTGAAACATTTTCTCAGATAAAGACATGTTTGAAGGACAGCCACTCTGTTTTTCTCGATGGAAATGTTCATTATGCTCAAGTGTCTGTTTTCATTGTTGTCAAATAGCCCCGATTTAAACACTGCACAAAAATAAGGACATGATGCATTTATTCCTTTCATTTTCAAATTATTACGTAGCTGTCAATAATTACATTTTTGTATTTTTCTTACAGGAATGCTTGAGTATGACCCTGAGAAGAGGTTCTCAATACAAAACATTAGACAACACAAGTAAGTCATCGTGCTCCCTTTCTAGCTGAAGCAGCAGTTGAACTTACCTCCATACTTGCTAAAGAGAGTGCTCTTAATTGAAATGCAAATTCAATCGGAGATTGGAGGGGGGCAGCAGCAGTCCGGTGATGAGCGATGTCCAATCTATTTCTTTTCAACATAGGATGATGAATGTAAAGTGCTTGAGGAAACAAGCTGTCACTTTAGTGATTGATTTGTTGTCATTTGCATCTGTGCTCTGCTGAAGGCCAAATTGTATCACTTCGATAATGATGGGAGGAGAAAACAGAACCCACTGCCTCTTTCTTGTATCATGTGGAGGTCTAATGTGAGGCCCATTGTGTTGGAACAGGCTTTTATGGTAATGCAGCTCCTGTTTGTTTACAATACATAACCTATGATATAGGCTACTGCACATTACCCACCACACAAAAACATAATGGCCCATGTGGCTTACAAAGTTACAAGTATGGGCTAGCAAATTTAATTTAAATTTTGAAATGGCCTGTTTATGTAATCAGTAGGCTGATTCATATATATCATAAATATTTCCCCTAATGTTAGAGCCTACCTCTTTCTATTGTTGCTTCATTCCTTCCTCGCTTTCAACAGTTAAATGAAATATGTTTTGTTGTCCTTATCTTCATCATTCTAATAACATCCTTGAATAACATAGATTTAGAATTAGACGCAAAAGGCTTTAACTTCTCTTCACAAAGATTGAACGGTTAAGGGTCTGAACCGTTAACTGCTACAGACCGCTATTGCGCGTTCGCTCTTCTTTCAAACTACCCATGAGTTCGATTGGCTGCTGTATTTAGCATTCAGGGAACAAGAGCTTGCGTCCCTATTCGGATAGTCTATTGGTATAAGAAATCATGTCCAGCAAGCTATTCCAGCCTAGCTTTTCCTGCATGAGACTCCAAGAGCTAAGGAACGTTATTTAAGGAGAGAGGCCAGTGGAACACAGGAGGTTCCGTATTGCGCAAGAGACAGAGGCTGTAAGTTAGAAGCTTATTATGTATAACCCATCATTAATTAGACGAATATAAAAGCTGATACTGCATTGAATTTATTACCTGAAATAGGTAGACTAGGACATCTATATATAAATCTAGATCTGTTTTGGAAGCAATTTGAATGTAGTTGATGGAGAGCGAGGACATGGAGAGAGTGCTCGCGCGTGCAATGATTTAAAGTAAAGATAATCGAGTGATAGGCTGTTTTTAAACTGCAATTGCAGTTTAACACCAGCTGGATGGGTAAATTAGGCACACATGCTGTCTTTAGCCTATGTTACAATAATATATGTTGTAGCAAGTGTAGGCCTACCTGTCACAGGAAGAAAAGAAAAAAAGTTTACCGTGATGAGATCATAGGTCTATATGCCTCCATAGTGAGATGGGCTGTCTTTCCCCACCCTGAGGATTGATTCATCATGCAGAGTTCGTAGCGAAGCTCGATTTGGACATTGCATATCATTTAACAGTTCCATTTCACGCCATGCTTATCATAATTAATTTACCGGGTTCTCGCAGCTATTTTATCCTGGGAGAAGTGAGTGGTTTTGGGAAATAAATATCGATAACCGGGTTCCCGCCATTCAACCTCAGTTACAACCAATTATGCTTCCAACCTTTTGTATGCCTCTATCTAACATCATCAAGAAGTCATGTGGCAGTGAGATCCGTTGCCTTATTTGGTGCTACCTCAGGGCTTCTGATGAGCTGTAGTTAAAAAGGCAGCAGTCAGACAGGCAGCATTTCCCTGCCCAGCCAATCTATCGCTCCCTCTCTCTCTCCTAACTTTCCAGTTTTTTTCCTTCTCTCCCAAGCCCTTAAAGACTCTTGACTACATGGGCTGATGCTCTGGTGAATGCCGGCTGCAGTTACCATGGCAACAGATGACTGAAGCGTATCTGTGTGATGCAAGAGCTCGGGGAGGGAGGGAGGGGAAATCACGTATTGTATTCACCGTGGGCGTCTCAAAACTGCTTTAAAATCATATTTCATTTTGGCTCGCTGTATTGGGTGCAAAATGGAATGAGAGAAAAATGATGAAAACAGGTAGTGTGTAGATACATACACATGCTTGTAATGAACTATGTTGGCCTCCCGAGTGGCGCAGCGGTCTGCGGTCTACAGCACTGCATCGCATTAAATTTTGAGAGTTGGTTTAGATACCTCTAGTATATGCTTTTTCAATATTCAGTTTATTAACATGGCTTATTCATAGGTTATTAATTTGATAGCAAATGTGTTTTAACTTCATGTTTCTTTCACTTCCATGTATGGATTGCACATCATGATAGGATGCAGTGCGTCCTGTATTGCCTAACCTACCTTAATGCATGTTAATAGCAATTATTCAAGAGTATGTAATCAATCGCTCCTTCATATGTGGTCCTTCTATGTGTGGCCAAAATAAACCAAGGATAAGGAGACGTAAATAGGAGCTGGAGAAAAATGACAGTATAAATATTTAACCAGGCAAAAGGGCAGATGGGTCTTTAAAATGAATTACCCAGCTCTGTGCAAATATTAACATTAAGGAGAATTACAATGGGTAGCGACACCATGCTGGAGTCAATGCAACTTTAATGTCCCGGCTCCTTAGGGGCCCCCTTCTCGTAAAGTGAAGCAGTTTCACTAGGCTGCTTTATGGAGACTTGATACTTATTATCCTACCCTACACACACACACACAATGTATTATCCTACCCTACACACACACACAGCGTATTATCCGACCCTACACACACACACAGCGTATTATCCGACCCTACACACACACACAGCGTATTATCCGACCTTACACACACACACAGCGTATTATCCGACCTTACACACACACACAGCGTATTATCCGACCTTACACACACACACACAGCGTATTATCCGACCTTACACACACACACACAGCGTATTATCCGACCTTACACACACACACAACGTATTATCCGACCCTACACACACACACAACGTATTATCCTACCACACACACACACACACAACGTATTATCCTACCACACACACACACACACACAACGTATTATCCTACCACACACACACAACGTATTATCCTACCACACACACACAACGTATTATCCTACCACAGACACACACAACGTATTATCCTGCCACAGACACACACAACGTATTATCCTGACACACACACACAACGTATTATCCTACCCCACACACACACACAACGTATTATCCTACCCCACACACACACACAACGTATTATCCTACCCCACACACACACACAACGTATTATCCTACCCCACACACACACACAACGTATTATCCTACCCCACACACACACAACGTATTATCCTACCCCCACACACACACAACGTATTATCCTACCCCACACACACACACACACAACGTATTATCCTACCCCACACACACACACACACAACGTATTATCCTACCCCACACACACACACACACAACGTATTATCCTACCCCCACACACACACACACAACGTATTATCCTACCCCCCACACACACACACACAACGTATTATCCTACCCCACACACACACACACACAACGTATTATCCTACCCCCACACACACACACACACAACGTATTATCCTACCCCACACACACACACACACACACAACGTATTATCCTACCCACACACACACACACACACACAACGTATTATCCTACCCCACACACACAACGTATTATCCTACCCCACACACACACACACAACGTATTATCCTACCCTCCACACACACACAACGTATTATCCTACCCTCCACACACACACACAACGTATTATCCTACCCCACACACACAACGTATTATCCTACACACACCCTCCCACACACACACAACGTATCCTATCCTACCCACACACACACACACACACAACGTATTATCCTACCCCACACACACACAACGTATTATCCTACCCACACACACAACGTATTATCCTACCCCACACACACACAACGTATTATCCTACCACACACACACACACACACACAACGTATTATCCTACCCCACACACACACAACGTATTATCCTACCCCACACACACACAACGTATTATCCTTCCACACACACACACAACGTATTATACTACACACACACAAACAACGTATTATCCTACCCTACACACACACACAACGTATTATCCTACCCTACACACACACACAACGTATTATCCTACCCTACACACACACAACGTATTATCCTACCCCACACACACACAACGTATTATCCTACACCACACACACACACAACGCATTATCCTACCCCACACACACACAACGTATTATCCTACCCCACACACACACAACGTATTATCCTACCCCCACACACACACAACGTATTATCCTACCCCCACACACACACAACGTATTATCCTACCCCACACACACACAACGTATTATCCTACCCACACACACACAACGTATTATCCTACCCCACACACACACACAACGTATTATCCTACCCCACACACACACACAACGTATTATCCTACCCCACACACACACAACGTATTATCCACACACACACACACACACAACGTATTATCCTACCCCACACACACACACAACGTATTATCCTACCCCACACACACACACAACGTATTATCCTACACACACACACACACACACACAACGTATTATCCTATCCTACACACACACACACACACACACAACGTATTATCCTACCACACACACACACACAACGTATTATCCTACCACACACACACACACAACGTATTATCCTACCACACACACACACACACACACAACGTATTATCCTACCACACACACACACACAACGTATTATCCTACCACACACACACACACAACGTATTATCCTACCACACACACACACACACACACACAACGTATTATCCTACCCCCACACACACACACAACGTATTATCCTACCCCACACACACACACAACGTATTATCCTACCCACACACACACACACAACGTATTATCCTACCCCACACACACACAACGTATTATCCTACCCCACACACACACAACGTATTATCCTACCCCACACACACACACAACGTATTATCCTACCACACACACACACACAACGTATTATCCTACCACACACACACACACAACGTATTATCCTACCACACACACACACACACACACACACGTATTATCCTACCCCCACACACACACACAACGTATTATCCTACCCCACACACACACACAACGTATTATCCTACCCCACACACACAACGTATTATCCCACCCCACACACACACAACGTATTATCCTACCCCCCCACACACACACAACGTATTATCCTACCCCACACACACACACAACGTATTATCCTACCCCCCACACACACACAACGTATTATCCTACCCCACACACACAACGTATTATCCTACCCCACACACACACAACGTATTATCCTACCCCACACACACACAACGTATTATCCTACCCCACACACACCGTATTATCCTACCCCCACACACACACAACGTATTATCCTACCCCACACACACACAACGTATTATCCTACCCCCCCACACACACAACGTATTATCCTACCCCACACACACACAACGTATTATCCTACCCACACACACACACACACAACGTATTATCCTACGTATTATCCACACACACACACACACACAACGTATCCTACCACACACACACCTATCCTACCCACACACACACAACACACACACACACACAACGTATTATCCTACCACATACACACACACAACGTATTATCCTACAACCACACACACACACACAACGTATTATCCTACACACACACACACACACACACACAACGTATTATCCTACCACACACACACACACAACGTATTATCCTACCACACACACACACACAACGTATTATCCTACCACACACACACACACACACACACAACGTATTATCCTACCCCACACACACACACAACGTATTATCCTACCCCCCACACACACACACACACACAACGTATTATCCTACCCCACACACACAACGTATTATCCCACCCCACACACACCAACGTATTATCCTACCCCACACACACACACAACGTATTATCCTACCCCACACACACACACAACGTATTATCCTACACACCCACACACACACAACGTATTATCCTACCCCACACACACAACGTATTATCCTACCCCACACACACACAACGTATTATCCTACCCCACACACACAACGTATTATCCACCCCACACACACACAACGTATTATCCTACCCCACACACACACACAACGTATTATCCTACCCTCCACACACACACACAACGTATTATCCTACCCTCCACACACACACACAACGTATTATCCTACCCTCCACACACACACACAACGTATTATCCTACCCTCCACACACACACACAACGTATTATCCTACCCTACACACACAACGTATTATCCTACCCCACACACACAACGTATTATCCTACCCCACACACAAACGTATTATCCTACCCAACGCATTTACATTACATTTACATTTAAGTCATTTAGCAGACGCTCTTATCCAGAGCGACTTACAAATTGGTGAATTCACCTTCTGACATCCAGTGGAACAGCCACTTTACAATAGTGCATCTAAGTCATTTAAGGGGGGGTGAGAAGGATTACTTATCCTATCCTGGGTATTCCTTGAAGAGGTGGGGTTTCAGGTGTCTCCGGAAGGTGGTGATTGACTCCGCTGTCCTGGCGTCGTGAGGGAGTTTGTTCCACCATTGGGGGCCAGAGCAGCGAACAGTTTTGACTGGGCTGAGCGGGAACTGTACTTCCTCAGTGGTAGGGAGGCGAGCAGGCCAGAGGTGGATGAACGCAGTGCCCTTGTTTGGGTGTAGGGCCTGATCAGAGCCTGGAGGTACTGCGGTGCCGTTCCCCTCACAGCTCCGTAGGCAAGCACCATGGTCTTGTAGCGGATGCGAGCTTCAACTGGAAGCTAGTGGAGAGAGCGGAGGAGCGGGGTGACGTGAGAGAACTTGGGAAGGTTGAACACCAGACGGGCTGCGGCGTTCTGGATGAGTTGTAGGGGTTTAATGGCACAGGCAGGGAGCCCAGCCAACAGCGAGTTGCAGTAATCCAGACGGGAGATGACAAGTGCCTGGATTAGGACCTGCGCCGCTTCCTGTGTGAGGCAGGGTCGTACTCTGCGGATGTTGTAGAGCATGAACCTACAGGAACGGGCCACCGCCATGATGTTGGTTGAGAACGACAGGGTGTTGTCCAGGATCACGCCAAGGTTCTTAGCGCTCTGGGAGGAGGACACAATGGAGTTGTCAACCGTGATGGCGAGATCATGGAACGGGCAGTCCTTCCCCGGGAGGAAGAGCAGCTCCGACTTGCCGAGGTTCAGCTTGAGGTGGTGATCCGTCATCCACACTGATATGTCTGCCAGACATGCAGAGATGCGATTCGCCACCTGGTCATCAGAAGGGGGAAAGGAGAAGATTAATTGTGTGTCGTCTGCATAGCAATGATAGGAGAGACCATGTGAGGTTATGACAGAGCCAAGTGACTTGGTGTATAGCGAGAATAGGAGAGGGCCTAGAACAGAGCCCTGGGGGACACCAGTGGTGAGGGCGCGTGGCGAGGAGACACACAACGTATTATCCTACCACACACACACACACACACACACACACACACACACACAACGTATTATCCTACCCTACACACACACACAACGTATTATCCTACCCTACACACACACACAACGTATTATCCTACCCTACACACACACACAACGTATTATCCTACCCTACACACACACACACACACACACACACACACAACGTATTATCCTACCCTACACACACACACAACGTATTATCCTACCCTACACACACACACAACGTATTATCCTACCCTACACATTTTACTGGTCTTGTCTTAAATGCACATCACAATTATACGCCTGAACACAAATAACATGCAACAATTTCAAATATTTTACTGAGTTACAGTTCATATAAGGAAATCAGTCAATTGAAATACATTAAATAGGCCCAAATCTATGGATTTCACATGACTGGGAATACAGATATGCATCTGTTAGTCACAGATACCCTTTTTAAATGTAAAAAAAAATAAAAATAAAAAAGGGGCATGGATCAGAAAACCAGCCAGTATCTGGTGTGACCACCACTTGCCTCTTGCTGTGCTACACATTTCCTTCTCATAGAGTTGATCAGGCTGTTGATTGTGGCCCGTGGAATGTTGTATGGAACATTTCTGATCTTTTATTTCAACTCATGACCCATGGGACCAACACTTTTGCATTTTATATTTTTGTTCAGTATACATATATCAGTTGCTTTAAGTAACTGCTTATTCCATTGGTTAGCCTTCTTTATATAACTAGTGAGCGGAGGTGGAGGAGAATGGCTGCAGCACTTGATCAGTAAATAGCAGTGAGTGGGAGTGTGTCCTGTTATAATCATGGAGAAGATTTTCGACGGAGGTGTAGCTTGAACGTAAAAGAGTTGTACACACAACGTACAGAAAACACACAATCAATCCCACGTCACAATGTACAGAAAACACATGCACCCACACAAGCACTCATACTGTGTGCACATACACCTACCTCTGTGGCCCCATGGCAAGCCTGTCGTCACTGATGCTCCATGTGTTACGAAACAAAAGGCCAAGGTCTCCACAGGCCTCTCTACTCACTCCTCTCAGAAAGGAAGCTGCCTGTTACATAGTGTGTTGCTTAGCTCTTCACTATTTCTAGCAATAGGAGGAAGGGGACGTGGGACATTTCTGTCTCCTAAAATATGAGCCCTGTCAAGGTGATTCTGCTTCATGACATGCAGGAGATTTAGTGGTGACACATACTGCAGTGCAAATGACAAAGAAATCCTTGGTCAGTTGTCATGACACATCGCTCTATTGTTGTGCATTGCAGCTCTGCTTCTGTTGTCCTCAATCTGCACTTATAGTCTGCCCACTTCAGAGCAAATCATGCCTGGCTGCAAAGACTACTTTGTTGTCCTGTATTTACTAGGGCTGGGAATTTCTAGGGACCTCGCCATACGATATCATCCCAATAATGTTTTGTGATTTTATTGCGATTTGGTGTTCCAAACATATTGCTCACCATATGTCTGCTGCAGAGAGACGAGGGAACCCCCCCATTACTAGTAGTTAGCCCAATGTGAGGACACTGGAGATTTGGCTTTGAAGCTGGCTTGGGAGTAGGCTTTTCACACTAACAAGTCTCTCTCTATCTCTGTACTGTACTTCAGTACAGTAGTTGAGTATTTGCTTGTCAAATTACTATGGTAGTAATGGATGACAGGGAGTGTCTTTAAAAAAAAAATGAAACACATGAAAGGCCTGTGCTCTTGGGAGAGACCAGCTGTTTCCACCAATCCCCCTAATTAGGAGACCCTAGTGTTTGTGTGTGTGTGTGTGCACGCTATTTGATGTGTAAATGAGTAAGAGAGAACCAGACCTGGCTTCAAATACATTATCTAAGTATTTGTTATTTAAATACTTACTCTATTTGATTATTTTCCAGTAATGTGGTGCTGAATCAACTATCTGTATTAGGAGTATTTTAAAACAATTCTATAAACGGCCTGCTATTTGAAACCATTTTCAAATACTTATTTCCCAATACTTTATTTCAACTCTAGGACCAAACCGACCTGGATTTTTATGCAAGGGAGTATTTGTATTTGAAAATACACTTGCCTGTGTATTTGAGTATTTTCAAATACACGCCGATACTTTCCAACTGTATTTCCAAATGCAATTAGTGGAATATTAGAATGTATCTTCAAAATAAAAAAATCTAGAAATTCTTACTTTGAAATGTAATTTAAAATAATTGAAATTGTATTTGAACCCCGGTCTGGAGAGAACACACACTGCCTAATGACGTGGTATATGACAGAAGCTTGCCTCTTTGTCATAGAGATGTCAAAGCCTGTCCCCATGTTCCCCTACATGTCAGCTGCAGAGCCCTGGGACATTCCCCCTTTAGTAGTTTCTTTCACACATTTATCCTCTTGAAACTCTGGGGGCGCAATTTCATTTTTGGATGAAAAACGTTCCCGTTTTAAACAAGATATTTTGCCACAAAAAGATGCTCGACTGCATATAATTGATAGCTTTGGAAAGAAAACACTCTGAATTTTCCAGAACTGCAAAGATATTGTCTGTGGGTGCCCTAGAACGGGAGCTACAGGCAAAACCAAGATGAAACGGCAACCAGGAAATCAGCAGGATTTTTGAGGCTCCGTTTTCCATTGTCTCCTTATATGGCTGTGAATGCGAGAGGAATGAGCCTGCCCTTTCTGTCGTTTCCCCAAGCTGTCTGCAGCATTGTGACGTATTTGTAGGCATATCATTGGAAGATTGACCATAAGAGACCACATTTTCCAGGTGTCCGCCCGGTGTCCTCCGTCGAAATTGGTGCGTCTTTTTCAGCTGCTGGTATTTTTCCATGCGATTCTGAGGGGAAAGCAGGCTTCCACGAACTGCATATCAATGAAGAGATATGTGAAAAAACACCTTGAGAATTGATTCTAAACAACGTTTGCCATGTTTCCGTCAATATTATGGAGTTAATTCGGAAAAAGTTTGACGTTTTGGTGACTGAATTTTCGGTTCGTTTCGGTAGCCAAATGTGAGCGATTTCTCCTACACAAAGATTCTTTCAGGAAAAACTGAACATTTGCTATGTAACTGAGAGTCTCCTCATTGAAAACATCCGAAGCTCTTCAAAGGTAAATGATTTTATTTATTTGGTTATCTGGTTTTTGTGAAATTGTTGCGTGCTAAATGCTACTCAAAATGCTAAGCTAGCTTGCAATACTCTTACACAAATGATTGATTTCCTATGGTTCAAAAGCATATTTTGAAAATCTGAGATGACAGTGTTGTTAAGAAAAGGCTAAGCTTGAGAGCAGGCGCATGATTTTCATTTTATTTGCGATTTTCAGAAATTGTTAACGTTGCGTTATGCTAATGAGCCTGAGGCTTTATTCACGATCCCGGATCCGGGATGGGGAATATCAAGAGGTTCAAGGATGTTACATATACATTGCCTTCAGAACGCATTCAGAACCCCATTTTGTTGCATTCTACAAATTAGAATTCACCCATCTACACACAATACTCCATAATGACAAAGTGAAAACATGTTTTTTAATTTAAAAAAAAATTCAAATGTAATGAAAATGAAATACGGAAATATCTAATTGACATAAATATTCACAACACTGAGGCAATGCATGTTAGAATCACCTTTGGCAGCGATGCGAGACTTTCTGGGTAAGTCTCTCAGAGCTTTGCACACCTGGATTGTACAATATTTGCACATTCTTCTTTTTAAAATTCTTCAAGCTCCGTCAAGTTGGTTGTTGATCATTGCTAGACAGGCATTTTCAAGTGTGCCATAAAATCGGCTTGAAATTCTAAGTCAAAACTAGAACGTGGAACATTCAACAGTCATCTTGGTAAGCAACTCAAATGTGTAGGATTTGCCCCAAACATAACTCTTTGTATTCAGGATTTTTTTTGCAGTTTTACTTTAGTACCTTATTGCAAACAGGATGCATGTTTTGGAATATCTTTATTCTGTACAGGCTTCCTTCTTTTCACTCTATCATTTAGGTTAGCATTCTTGCGTAACTACAATTTTGTTGATCCATCCTCAGTTTTCTCCTATCACAGCCATTAAACTCGGTAACTGTTTTAAAATCACCATTGGCCTCGTGAAATCCCTGGGCGGTTTCCTTCCTCTCCGGCAACTGAGTTAGGAAGGATTCCTGTATCTTTGTAGTGACTGGACGTATTGATACACCATCAACATTGTATTTAATAACTTCACCATGCACAAAGGGATATTCAATGTCTGCTTTTAAAATGTTTACCCATCTACCAATCGGTGTCTTACTTTGCGAACCATTTATTTATTTATTTCACCTTTATTTAATCAGGTAGGGTAGTTGAGAACAAGTTCTCATTTACGAGCATTGGAAAACCTCCCTGGTCTTACTGGTTGAAATTCACTGTTCAACTGCGGGACCTTACAATTATCTATATGTGTCGGGAAATGGATGTGGAAGTAATTCAAAAATCATGTTAAACACTTATTGCACATGCAACTTATGTGACTTAAGCAAAGTTTTACTCCTGAACTTATTTAGGCTTGCCATAACAAAGGGGTTGAATACTTATTGACTTGAGACGTTTCCACTTTTCATTTTTAGTTAATTTGTAAAAAAAAACAAAAAAAAACATAATTCCACTTTGACATTATGGGGTTGTGTGTGTGTGAGGCCAGTAACGCACAATCTCAATTGAATACATTTTAAATTCCGGTTGTAACACATTTCTTGGGAGAAAAAAGTAAAGGGATGTTAATACTTTCTAAAGGCACTGTATTGTGATGTTTCCATAAGCAAATCCTCTTGTTTAAAGGGATACTTCGGGATTTTGACAAATAGGTGCTTTATCTACTTCCTCTGAGTCAGATGTGTGAAGTTTGAAGGAAGTTGCTAACAAGCATTAGCGCAATGACTTGAAGCAGATACCCATAGACTTCCAGTCATTGTGCTAACTCTATTTAGCATTGTCTCGGGGAAACTCTCTAACATACTGGACACAGAGATACACATTTTATCCACAAGTTAATCTGACTCTGGTTAAGTAGATAAAGGGTCTAATGGCTAAAATCTCAAAGTATCCCTTTAAGCAAATAAGGTGTCACTGAGTTTTTTTGCCTTGGGCATCTCGAGCATTATTAAGAATTGGTTCTCAACTGACTCACCTAGCTAAATAAACTAAATTAGCTGCACAAACAAAGAATAAGCTTGATGGGTCCAAAATGAAAGGCATATGTTGCCCCCAAAAATGAGGTTGGGGCCCACAATCTTTATTTTATCTCATTTTAAGTTTCTGGAATGTTTTATTCTGTAACTAATGTTCTGTGGTTTCAGCTGGGTAAGGAAGAAACACCCTGCAACGGAGCCTCTGGTGCCCATGCCCCCTAGTGCTGATCGGAGGGACGCGTGGCGTAGCATGACTGTACTGCCCTATCTGGAGCACCTGCACGGCTACGCTGACCAGGATGACGAGGATGACGACGAACTCTTCTACGGAGACGGAGAGATCATCTACTCTCAGGGTTTCACTATGACAGGTGAGAGGCGGAGGGATAGAGATCGATGGAGAGGTGGAGCGATAGAGAAATGGAGACGAATCTTTGATTTCTGAACTTTACAGCTGGTAGGCAGATAAGGTACAAACAACATAAATACAGTATGTTATTGTTACAACAGCATTATGTTGGTGGAGGCTTCAAGTAAAGTGTTCCCTGGACAATAGTGTCAACTGTGCATTACATCCATCAGAATATTAAACATCTACAGTTGAAGTAGGGAAGTTTACATATACCTGTTTTTCACAATTCCTGACATCTAATCCTAGATTTTCCAGCTTTTATTTCTTTCATCACATTCCCAGTGGGTCAGAGGTTTACATGCACTCAATTAGTATTTGGTAGCATTGCCTTTAAATTGTTTAACTTGGGTCAAATGTTTTGGGTAGTCTTCCACAAGCTTCCCGAAATAAGTTGGGTGAATTTCCTCCTAACAGAGCTGGTGTAACTGAGACAGGTTTGTAAGCCCCCTTGCTCGCACAAGCTTTTTCAGTTCTGCCCACACATTTTCTATAGGATGAGGTCAGGGCTTTGTGATGGCCACTCCAATACATTGACTAACTTGTCCTTAAGCCATTTTGCCACAACTTTGGAAGTATGCTTGGGGTCATTGTCCATTTGGAGGACCCATTTGCAACCAAGTTTTAACTTCCTGACCGATTTCTTGAGATGTTGCTTCAATATATCCACATAATTTTCTTTCCTCATGACGCCATCTATTTTGTGAAGTGCAACAGACCCTCCTGCGGCAAAGCATCCCCACAACATGATGCTGCCACCCCCGTGCTTCACAGTTGGGATGGTGTTCTTCGGCTTGCAAGCGCCTCCCTTTTTCCTCCAAACATAAGGATGGTCATTATGGCCAAACAATTCTATTTTTGTTTCATCAGACCAGAGGACATTTCCCCAAAAAGTATGATCTTTGTCCCCATGTGCAGTTGCAAACCGTAGTCTGGCTTTTTTATGGTGGTTTTAGAGCAGTGGCTTGTTCCCTGCTGAGCAGCCTTTCAGGTTATGTCGATTATAGGACTTGTTTTTACTGTGGATATAGATACTTTTGTACCCGTTTCCTCCAGTATCTTCACAAGGTCCTTTGCTGTTGTTCTGGGATTGATTTGCACTTTTCACACCAAAGTACGTTAATCTCTAGGAGACAGAACGCGTCTCCTTCCTGAGCGGTATGACGGCTGCATGGTCCAATGGTGTTTATACTTGCATACTATTGTTTGTACAGATGAACATGGTACCTTCAGGCATTTGGAAATTGCTCCCAAGGATGAACCAGACTTGTGGAGGTCTACAATGTTTTTTTTCCCCCTGAAGTCCTGATTTCTTTTGATTTTCCCATAATGTCAAGCAAAGAGGCACTGAGTTTGAAGGTAGGCCTTGAAATACATCTACAGGTACACCTCCAATTGACTTCAGAGGCTTCTAAAGCCATGACATCATTTCCTTGAATTTTCCAAGCTGTTTAAAGGCACAGTCAACTTAGTGTATGTAAACTTCTGACCCACTGGAATTGTAAAACAGTGAATTATAAGTGAAATAATCTGTCTGTAAACAATTGTTGGAAAAATGACTTGTGTCATGCACAAAGTAGATGTCCTAAGATGAGGAGGGGGGAGGGGGGGTGCATATTTGTAAACAACAGCTGGTGCATGAAATCTGAGGAAGTCTAGATTTTGCTCGCCTGAAATAGATTGTTGGCCACGCTACTTGCCTAGAGTTTTCAGCTATACTTTTCGTGGCTGTTTATTTACCACCACAGACAGATGCTGGCACTAAGACCGCACTCAGTCAGCTGTATAAGGAAATAAGCAAACAGGAAACCACTCACCCAGAGGCCTCGATCCTAGTGGCCCGGAGACTGCAGGAAAACTTAAATCAGTTCTACCAAATTTCTATCAACATGTTAAATGTGCAAGCAGAGGGAAAAAAAATTCTAGATCACCTGTACTCCACACACAGAGACGCGTACAAAGCTCTCCCTCGCCCTCCATTTGGTAAATCCTACCACAACTCTATCCTCCTGATTCCGGCTTACAAGCAAAAATTAAAGCAGGAAGCACCAGTGACTCGGTCTTTAAAAAAGTGGTCAGATGAAGCAGATGCTAAACTATAGGACTGTTTTGTTATCACAGACTGAAACATGTTCTGGGTTTCTTCCGATGGCATTGAGGAGTAGACCACATCAGTTACTGGCTTTATCAATAAGTGCATCGAGGACGACGTCCCCACAGTGACTGTATGTACATACCCCAACCGGAAGCCATGGATTACAGGCAACATTCGCACTGAGCTAAAGGGCAGAGCTGTCGCTTTCAAGGTGCGGGACTCACCCGGGAGCTTACAAGAAATCGTGCTATGCCCTGCGACGAACCATCAAACAGGCAAAGCGTCAATATAGAGCTAAGATTGAATCGTATTACACCGGCTCCGGCACTTGTCTTATGAGGCATGGCTTGCACACTATTACAGACTACAAAGGGAAGCACAGACGCAAGCTGCCTAGTGACATGAGCCTGCCAGACGAGCATAAGTCACTAATATGCTCGTTTCAAGGCAAGCAACACTGAGGCATGCATGAGAGCATCAGCTGTTCCTGATGACTGTGTTCACGCTCTCCGTAGCCGACGTGAGTAAGACCTTTTAAACAGGCCAACATACACAAGGCTGCGGGGCCAGATGGATTACCAGGATGTGTGCTCCGGGCATGTGCTAACCAACTGGCAGGTGTCTTCACTGACATTTTAAACATGTCCCTGATTGAGTCTATAATACCCACATGTTTCAAGCAGACCACCATAGTTCCTGTGCCCAAGAACACAAAGTAGCACTCATGTCCGTCCGTAGCCATGAAGTGCTTTGAAAGGCTGGTAATGGCTCACATCAACACCATTATCCCAGAAACCCTAGACCCACTCCAATTTGCATACCGCCCAAACAGATCCACAGACGATCTCTATTGCACTCCACACTGCCCTTTACCACCTGGACAAAAGGAACACATACATGAGAATGCTATTCATTGACTACAGCTCAGCGTTCAACACCATAATGCCCTCAAAGCTCATCACTAAGCTAAGGATCCTGGGACTAAACACCTCCCTCTGCAACTGGATCCTGGACTTCCTGACGGGCCGTCCCCAGGGGGTGCGGGTAGGTAGTAACACATCTGCCATGCTGATCCTCAACACTGGAGCCCCCCAGGGGTGCGTGCTCATTCCCCTCCTGTACTCCCTGTTCACCCACGACTGCATGGCCAGGCACGACTCCAACACCATCATTACATTTGCAGATGACACAACAGCCTTATCAATGACGAGACAGCCTATAGGGAGGAGGTCAGAGACCTGGCCGGGGTTCCAGAATAACAACCTATTCCTCAACGTAACCAAGACTAAAGAGATGATTGTGGACTACAGAAAAAGGAGGACCTCTTTCTCTGCCACCTTTTGTTCTTGTCACAAATCCACAGGCACACACAGGAGAGGAAGTGGCTTCCCTCCAGCCTGATTTAGTAATTAGTCATCTCTGGGTAGACTAGATGGTAATGGGAGGTGATTGTCTATGGATTTCATTCTGTTCTGTCTCCATTTGTTTTTTCCTCATCCTCCCATTTCTCTTTCATAATAATCTGATGTGACCAGTAGCCAGACGCTTATCTAGTGCAGGAGAGGAGATCACCAGGTCTGGTGAAGTCAAGGGAATGCTGCTGTCATTGTGCACTGCACTACGACCTACTAAAGACCCACACCATGACACAAATGTCAATGTTTTGTGGAGTTATGAAAAAAAAGTTTAAGTACTATGTAGGTAAGGGGTGAAAAGCAGAAAGTCCGGGAAGCCGTTTGGTTAACTTTTCAGCAGTCTTATGGCTTTGGGGTAGAAGCCTTTTTGTTGTAGAACTTTTGAGGATACGAGGGCCCATGACAAATCTTTTCAGCCTCCTGAGGGGGAAGAGGCATTGTCGTGCCCTCTTTACGACTGTGTTGGTGTGTTTGGGCCATGATTGGTCCTTCGTGATGTGAACACGGGGAAATTGAAGCTCTTGATCGTCTCCATTACTGTCCTGTCGATGTAAATGGGGGTGTGTTTTGCCTTTTGTTTCCTGTAGTCCACAATAAGCTAATTTTGTCTTGCTGGTGTTGAGGGAGAGGTTGTTGTTCTGGCATCACACCACTGCCAGGTCTCTGACCTCCCTGTAGGCTGTCTCATCATCGTCAGTGATCAGTTCTACTCCTGTTGTGTTGTCAGCAAAGTTAATGATGGTGTTGGAGTCATGTGCGGCCACACAGTCGTGGGCAAACAGGGACTGCAGGAGGGGGCAAAGCACACGGCCCTGAGGTTAGGTGATTGATTGGGTTTGAGGGTCAGCGCTGCGAATGTGTTGTTGCCTAGCCTCAGCATCCTGTCAAATTCTATTATCCAATTGCAGAGGGAGTTTAATCCCAGGGTCCTTATTAGTGAGCTTGGAGGGCACTATGGTGTTGAACGCTGAGCTGTAGTCAATGAACAGCCTTCACATGTAGGTGTTATTTTTGTCCATGTGGGAATGGGCAGTGTGGCGTACGATAGAGATGGCGTCATCTGTGGATCCGTTGGGTAGGTGTGCGAATTCGAGTGGGTCCAGGGTGTCTGGGATGATGGTGTTGATATGGGCCATGACCATCCTTTCAAAGCATTTCATGACTGGAGATGGGATTGCTACATGTGATTAGTAATTTAGACAGTGTTCTTGGGCACGGGGACTATGGTGGTCTGCTTGAAACATGTAGGTATTACAGTCTAGGTCAGGGTTAGGTTGAAAATGTCAAGACACTTGCCAGTTGGTCAGCGCATGCTCGGAGTACACATCCTGGTAATCTGTCTGACCCTGCGGCATTGTGAATGTTAACTTGTTTAAAGGACTTATTCACATCGGCTATGGAGAGCGTGATCACACAGTCAGCCGGAACAGCTGGTGCTCTCATGCATGGTTCAGTGTTGCTTGCCTTGAAGCAAGCATAGAAGGCATTTAGTTAGTCTGGTAGGCTTGTGTCACTGGGAAGCTCGCGGCTCTGTTTCCCTTTGTAATCTGTGATAGTTTGCAAGCCCTACCACATCTGACGCGTTTAGTAATCACTGTTTTGATGTCTAGAAGCTATTTTCGGTCATTTGAAATGATGGGAGATTTTATTTATTTTATATATTTAAAAAAAAAAACATCAAAAAAAGAAACGGCCCTTTTTCAGGACCCTGTCCTTTCAAAGATAATTCTTAAAATCCAAGTAACTTCAGAGACCTTTATTGTAAAGGGTTTAAACACTGCTTCCCATGCTTGAGAGAGGCTGGACTGAGGGCTTGTAAGCCTGTTGTAAGGCAGGTCCTCACCAGACATCACCGGGCAACAATGTCGGTTATGGGCACAAACCCACCTCCGCTGGACCAGACAGGACTGGCAAAAAGTGCTCTTCACTGACGAGTTGCGGAATTGTCTCACCAGGGGTGATGGTCAGATTTGTGTTTATCATCGAAGGAATGACCGTTACACCGAGGCCTGTACTCTGGAGTGGGATCGATTTGGAGGTGGAGGGTCCGTCATGGTCTGGGGCGGTGTGTCACAGCATCATCGGACTGAGCTTGTTGTCATTGCAGGCAATCTCAATGCTGTGCGTTACAGGGAAGACATCCTCCTCCCTCATGTGGTACCCTTCCCACAGGCTCATCCTGACATGACCCTCCAGCATGACAATGCCACCAGCCATACTGCTCGTTCTGTGCGTGATTTCCTGCAAGACAGGAATGTCAGTGTTCTGCCATGGCCAGTGTAGAGCCTGGATCTCATGTCTGGGACCTGTTGGATTGGAGGGTGAGGGCCACCGCCACCCCCCCCCCCCAGACATGTCTGTGAACTTGCAGGTGCCTTGGTGGGGTAACATATCAGAAAGAACTGACGAATCTGGTGCAGTCCATGAGGAAGAGATGCACTGCAGCACTTAATGCAGCTGGTGGCCACACCAAATACTGACTGTTACTTTTTATTTTGAACCCCCCTCAGTCACATGTCTGTGTAACTTGTTCCGTTTATGCCTGTTGTTGAATCTTGTTATGTTCATACAAATATTTACACATGTTAAGTTTGCTGAAAATAAATGCGGTGAGATTGTTTTTTTTTTTTTGCTGAGTTTTATTTTTATAAAAAATAACATCCTCTCACTGTCAACTGCATTTATTTTCAGCAAATTTAACATGTTATGTTCATACAAATATTTACACAAGAAAAAAAGCTCAGTCCGATGACGCTGTAACACACCGCCCCAGAACATGACGGACCCTCCACCTCCAAATCGATGCCATCCCCTGTCGCCGTTATTTTATTAGAACAGGGCACTCCAACCCTGTTCCTGGAGAGCAATCCACCTGTAGTTTTATTTTTGCTCCAACCCCTGTTTTAACTATCCCGATTCAGCTTGTCAACCAGGTAATTATTAGGTTTGGATGGGTAGATTAGGGTTTGGTCGAAGACCTACAGGATGGTAGCTCTTCGGGTACAGGGTTGGAGAGCCCTGGATTAGATGATCATCCCAGATCTGTCCTCGGGAGGATATTGAATTGTCCCAGGTGTTATCTATATACTGTCGAGTGAGTGAGTCCGTCCGTCTCTCCGGAAGAGCTGGTCAGTCTATCTGTAATTGCATCAGCCCAGTGAGTGTGGGCTGGCTGCTACTATGGACCAGTAAGTCACTTTGCCCCGGCTGAGATTAGTGATTGGACAAGGTCATCGCTGAGAGGAGTCTGGAAGAGGAGGGAGCAGATGAAGTTGAGTACCTCATGCTATGAGAATGTCCATGGACTTGGTTGTTGGGTTTATTTCCACTGTCCTTAGTAGAACTCTTTTTCACTCTGTCTGTAACTTTCTGTGATGTGCACATATTGATATGGATTATTGATATATTTACCTTTTGCGTTGAGGACATTGGTTTAGCATTGGTCATTTCTCACATTCTAACAGTTTGCCATAGTAATATAGTATAGCAGTAGGTAATGCCTGAAGGTAGACTTATATTTGCTGTCTTGTACAAATGTTGTAACATAAGGTGCTAGAAGCGCTCAATAAGTCCTCGCCTACCTCTGCTAATTACCGCATGCTGTTGGTGTCGTGGGTCCGGTTAGAGACACGGTATAGTCATTCTTGGGACACTGTTAAAGCCCTAGGCACCGGCTGTGATGTAGGATACATTACACACTATGTATTTCAAGGCTATAGCAACTATGCGTTTCACTCAAAGCGACAGGGATCCAGTATTGAATTAATACAAAAAGCCCATCAGGCATATTATATCAAAAGATGAGATGGAAACAGTGAAGATTAGATTGTATGGCATCTAGGAATCTAATCTGAAATCGGATTGTTCCTGTGTCCCTGTGTTCTGATTTGTTAACTGATAGCAGTACATTTGATAGATGCCGTGATAAGACCACACAGCTATTTGCCTGTTTTTAATGACTCATTCTAGTATGGGTTAGTTTTGGGTTAATGTTTTACTTTTTCCTATTGACTGCAGTGATTCGCCTACCTGAGTCATAATATAGAAGATTGGCCAAATCGCCTCCTCTCTTATAACCACTGTGAAGTTCAAAACACTAAATCAGCCATTCCTAGCCATTCTGTCTTCTTAGAGATAAGAAGGGATGGAAATTGTTTTCATTAGCTTTTTTTTTATTAT
This sequence comes from Oncorhynchus masou masou, assembly GCF_036934945.1. Taxonomy (NCBI): domain Eukaryota; kingdom Metazoa; phylum Chordata; class Actinopteri; order Salmoniformes; family Salmonidae; genus Oncorhynchus; species Oncorhynchus masou. The sequence continues at coordinate 79,480,006 of NC_088235.1, read as the reverse complement.
ATTGGTTTTCAAGGAGATTACATTATTTATCTTTCCACAATAGACATTTATGGGCTTGTTTGAACTGTGGTAATGTTTCCAATCGGTCTATACCCAATTACATGAGGACAGCATGCAGAGAGAGTATCCATCATTCTTTTAATTTTTTTTCCTTTCAATTCACTATTTCCTGGCAGTCTTTTATAAAGTGATTTGTCTGCCTTGGCTTCTTGTGCATTGTGTGTTGCCAATTAAAGTTAAGTCAATTTAAACCGGAATCATGTTTATGTTCAGAGTACATTTTATTCCCTACTCTCCTCTTCAAAGGGAAGCACAAAAATATTATTTGTATTTTTGATTTGATTCACCATTGCTTCCTCTTCGGTGTCCTGTGAAGGATATTTTGCGAAATTATACCCACTACCCTTAAGAGTCCGACCAAAATATCGGTGAACCTATATAATCTGCCAATATTGGCCTTTTACTTCCTATATCGGTATCGGACGATAAATCCACCGATAACCAATATTTAATAAATAGAATGAAAAAAGGGAATCTTATGCTTATCTGAACACTTGCAGTCATTCTCATGTTATTAATTTCACAATGTAAGAAATCAACATTTGAAGCATATTTATTGGACAATTGCTGGTTTTGGATGGCAATTTCTAAGAATTCCGTGTGGAAAACATACTTTTTAATTTCTCTGACATAAAATAGAATATCAGCAGATATGTCAGTATCGGTAAGTTTGTCCCCCCAAAAATAGGTATCGGACCAGATTTTTATTTTTTCCCCCTCACTCATCGGAGTCTGTTTGCTCTCTGCCATGCTGGAGCTGTTTTAAATTTGGAAAATAGGGCTTTAAAATAACCGGAATCACAGCATGGCAATGCCTGTTGGGAGGCTGATTTGCGAGAAAGGTGAACAACTGTGAGTGTGTAGGGGAAGAACGGTGTCATACAAATTCTAATGAACATTTCTATCTGTCATATAGTAGTAGTCTGTTTTTTTTCCTTGCCCCCAGTCTGAGCCTCCTATACTGCACACCACTCACTTCTGTATTTTCTCTTTCTCTCTCTCTTCCTCTTACGGTTGAAGCATTCTTAAGCAATTTAGGAACTCCTAAAGGATTTGTATGTGTGTAGGGATGCGTAGTACATGGTTGCTACTCATTTAGTGCATAGAAACCACCCCAGCAGCACCCACTCATACTGTGCAACAATGCAACCCATTATAGAGGGAGCACAGCTTGACTGCATTAGAGAGGTGAGGTGTTTTAGAGAAAAAGAGGGAGGTGTATGTATGGCCTGGGGTGTATTTGACGTCAAACGTCCTAGTTTGTGACCCCGGCGTCAGCCTTGTGCTCATTTTGTGCATACTCACACACACACCACCACCACGTATTTCAATTATTTCCGGAAACATAAACACCCCCCTCTCTCCGCTCGCCGGCTCCATGAGCAGCAGTTCAAAATCGCCGATTAGAGAGTAGCGAGTGTTTAAGTTGCCATAGCAACTAGGTGAGTCATCCTACTGCAGTTCGTTAAGTCACTTGCACTGTATACCCCCCTTCCTCCGCCTCTCTCTCCTCCCTCTCTTTTTGCTCTGACACTATGATTCTACCTGTTCTTTTGTCACCTTTGCTGTTGTCAGAAAGGGGGTGACAGACACAGGTCTTCACAGGTTAGCCATTGTTGGAGTAAAGGGAAGGAGAGGTGCTGTGAGGGGGAGGTTAATGAGAGCAAGCCCGGTGTCGCTGTGCTGCCTTTGATTACATATTTATGGCCCAGGCTAATCAGTAAGCCCAGTGTCGACAGCTTCGCAGGGGGTTTAGAGGGAGAGCGAGGGCCCAGTAAGACTTAATTTAGCTGGTGTTCAATTATTGAGAGTGCCGGAAGCACTTTGATTTCTGATTGAACAAGTCTAATAATGTGCAGATGTCAATTGTGGTTAATTATGGTGATGATTGTCGTTATGACCGGGGTTTTAGTCATCTTTTGCCTGGTGAACCTGTGTGCATCAATCAGGGTGACTTCATCACCCCATTCATGAAAGGTCATGATTAATGATTATTAATGTCATGTAGTTTGCTTTGAGAATTTAGTTTTCTTTTCCTTTTTCAACTTGTGTGTTTTACTAACCTGTTGCACACTTTATCTTGGTTCCTGGAGCAACATATCACTGAGAGATGTCATGTTCTGCTCTCTATAATGAAGCAAAACCAGTTCAGACAAGAAACTTGAGTATTTGCATCATCTGAGATGGCAGCAAACATTTCTTACCTTATGACAGTCTATTTAAGTTGACAAGTTCTGTACAAACATCCTAACTAGGCAATCTGGGAAGAAGGGCCTTGGTCAGGGAGGTGACCAAGAACCGAATGGTCACTGACAGAGCTCTAGAGTTCCTCTGTGAAGATGGGAGAACCTTCCAGAAGGACAACCATCTCTGCAGCACTCCACCAATCAGGCCTTTATGGTAGCGTGGCCAGACGTAAGCCACACTAGAGTGAAAAGAACATGACAGCCCGCTTGGAGTTTGCCAAAAGGCACCTCAAGGACACAGACCATGAGAAACAAGATTCTCTGGTCTGTTGAAATCAAGATTGAACTATTTGGCCTGAATGCCAAGCGTCACATCTGGAGGAAACCTACGTTTAAACCTGTTTTTTTTTCCAGCAGTAGGGACTGGTATACCAGTCAGTATCGAGAGAAAGATGAACGGAGCAAAGTACAGAGATCCTTGATGAAAACCTGCTCCAAAGCGCTCAGGACCTCAAACTGGGGTGAAGGTTCACCTTCCAACAGGACAACGACCCTAAGCACACCGCCTTAGACAATGTAGGAGTGACTTTGGGACAAGTCTCTGAATGTCCTTGAGTGGCCCAGCCAGAACCTGGACATGAACTCGATCTAATATCTCTGGCGAGACCTGAAAATAGCTGTGCAGCAACGCTCTCCAACCAACTTGACAGTACTCGAAGAGGATCTGCAGACAAGATTGGGAGGGACTCCCCAAATACAGGTGTGCTAAGCTTGTAGCATCATACCCAAGAGACTCTGTAGTCGCTGCCGAAGTTGCATCAACAAAGTATGGGAAACCCTCTTTCGAGGAATACTTATGTAAATGTGATCTTTCTATCTATACATACAGTTGAGGTTGGAGTCAATTTAAACTCATTTTTCAACCACTCCACCAATTTCTTAACAAACTATAGTTTTGGCAGTTTGGTTAGGACACTTACTTTGTGCATGACACAAGTCATTCTTCCAAAAATGTGTTTTAGACAGATTATTTCACTTATAATTCACAGAAAAAAATGTGTAGACCTTCACAAGTTTGGTTCATCCTTGGGAGCAATTTCCAAACGCCTGAAGGTACCACGTTCATCTGTACAAACAATAGTACGCAAGTATAAACACCATGGGACCATGCAGCTGTCATACCGCTCAGGAAGGAGACGCGTTCTGACTCCTAGAGATGAACGTACATTGGTGCGAAATGTGCCAATCCCAGAACAACAGCAAAGGACCTTGTGAAGATGCTGGAGGAAACGGGTACAAAAGTATCTATATCCACAGTAAAACAAGTTCTATATCGAAAACCTGAAAGGCCGCTCAGCAAGGAAGAAGCCACTGCGCCAAAACCGCCATAAAAAAGCCAGACTATTGTTTGCAGCTGCACATGGGGACAAAGATTGCGCTTTTTGTAGAAATGTCCTCTGGTCTGTTTGGCCATAAGGACCATTGTTATGTTGGGAGGAAAATGGGTTGTAAGCAGAAGAACACTATCCCAACTGTGAAGCATGGGTGTGGCAGCACCATGTTGTGGGGGTGCTTTCCTGCAGAAGGGACTGGTGAACTTTACAAAAGGGATGGCATAATGAGGAAGGAGAATTGTGGATATATTTTAGACACGTCTCTACATCAACTGCGTGAATCAGGCCTTCATGGTCAAATTTCTGCAAAGAGGCCGCTACAAAAAGATACCAATCAGAAGAAGAGGCTTGCGCCAAGAAACACGAGCAATGGACGGTAGACCGGTGGAAGTCCGAATTTGCGATTTTTGGTTCCAACCGCTGTCTTTGTGAGACGCAGAGTAGGTGAACGTATGTTCTCTGCATGTGTGGTTCCCACCGTGAAGCATGGAGGAGGTGTGGAGGCGCTTTGCTGGTGACACTCGGTCTGTGATTTTATTTAGAATTCAAGGCACACTTAACCAGCATGTCTACCACAGCATTCTGCAGCGCTACGCTTCCCTTCTGGTTTGCTCTTAGTGGGACTATCATTTGTTTACAAAACCTAGGTGGCTCGTGGTTCTCACCCACTTCCATAGACTTACACAATAATTATGACAACTTCTGGAGAAATTACGCCCACCTATCAGAGCACTTGCAGCATGAACTGAAATGTTGTCCACCCAATCAAAGGATCAGATAATTAATCTAATACTGAAAGCATATGCTACAGCTAGCTAGCACTGCAGTGTATAAAATGTGGTGAGTATTTGACTCAGAGAGGGAAAGACGATAGTTTGAATTCCTTACAAAAATGAGGAAGAAGCAAGAGGGAAATCGAGATTTTAATTTATTTTTCAGTTTCACTTAACGCTACTTAGCTAGCAAATGCAGCTAGGTAGTTTAGCCTACTGAAGGAATCCCTCTGTTTGAGCAGGGTGTATGTTAGCTCACTGGCTTTGACTTTCCAACACAATGTAAGCTTTTGGTATGACAAATATATTGCCACGAGGCCTGCTGGTGTAACCGCTTACTGACTGTACACTAACGTTGATGTAGGCTGTGTAGCAGTTCGGTTTGGAAAGGTGTTTATTTATTTTTTTGCCTGGTCACATACAGCTGACGTGTTGTCCACACATGAAGAGAAAAGGTGAGAGCAGAAGAGTGCATAGAGTGAATACAACGTGGCTGCTATGATCAGGGGTGTATTCATCCACCGATTCTGTTGAAAAACGTTTCTTAAACGGAAGTAAACAAAACGGGATGAAAATGCCTGAATTTGTCCAATCGAAATTAATTTGCAAGCTAGATGCAGGCAAGATTGTGCAAGGCAGTATATAATGTGTAACTCTCTGTCACTGTGTGACCTCCATATTTCTCTTTCGACCTGGTGTGCGTGCGCCCACGTTGTAAACTTTCATTCATAGGCTCGGTTGTGGCAACCTCATGATGGGTATAGGGAGAATTTGAGTATCTTGTAGTAGCCTAAACCTATCAATGTTACATTGAACTGGGTGAATGGAGTATGAATGACAGTCATCCAATATGCTGTAATAGAAATAAGGCCATGCTCATGAAAAAAACATTTGTCCTCACTTATCTTAAACGACACTGACCGCCACTGCGTAACATGTGGTAGGCTATGTATTGTATAACTGCTCAATCATTTTTTTATTGTTTTTTTTTTTCGGGCTTGGGCTCATATATAGGCATAAGCATTAGCCCTGATATTCGTATGGGTGTTCTACATGCAATGTCTTAAAGGCCTGTTGAATGAATCATCACCTTAGAAAGCGCTGTCCATTTCATTGTGTTTGGCTTTGAAACAACGTCTACAACAACATCTACAGCAACCATATTTTCCATTCAGATCCAACCTGTTGTTGAACTTCTTTCTTCAAATTGATAATCACAGATGTAACAAAATGTAGCCTAGTGGGGAGTTTTTTTTTTTAAAGCATGATACTGTTTTGATAAGTGTTTAATGTGATTTTAGATTGCATTAACGTCAGAGTTGTTAGAGGGACAATAGAGCCCTGAGTGTCACGCCATTAGTAACCTGACGTTCATTAGTGAATTGGATAGGCCTACTACCAACACATTCTTGAGTCACGTGGTTTTTGACTGCAGTCATGACTCCCGGTGTGGTGGCAATACTGTCACCGCAACAGCCCTAACTCTACAGAGGGTTTCCCGGACATAGAAGCATAGTCTTGGACTAAAAAACAGGACTGGTGAGAATACTGTTCGTGTCTGGAGGATTTGATTTGGCAAGCGGACCCAAATGTCCTCAGTCGCTACTTAAGCTAAAGCCCACCTCACCTTAGTTTTGCAAGACTTTTGCAACTTTAGAAGAACTGCATCTTAAATAAAGCAGGCTGTTTTGGGTTTGTGCTGAGTTTCACCCACAGAAGAAATGGCATGAAACGCTTTAGCATTAATTAGTAAATGTATTCTCTTTAGGTGATACATTTGACATTTTCTGGGATATGTGCAAATGTGCTATTCTTGTCAATGTTTGAATGCAGTGTTTTATTTCTATGCTACATTTGCTAATAAAATTATATTGGGAGCAACCCTGAACAGTCTCTTTTGTAAAAATGCAAACTGCTGAAGAACACAGTAAAAATAAGCTTACATTTAATAAAGGTCTCCCAACAGTTTTTTGCCCGTCTACAAACTTTCTTCAAGGCTGCTCAGTGCTCACCTCCCCCATTATCTCGGGTCACTCTGACCTGTTACTAACAGTGTGGAGGAAAAACGTCCTCCTAGACCTAGATACTTATCTGACAATGATTTATAGGCATTTTTTCATTTCCGCCTAATGGTTTGGGGGGAGTAAGCTGATCCCAGATCTGTGCAGAAAGCTGACTTCCACCGGAGTCTAACCTGATGGCTGACAGCATATGTTTCCCTGAGTCAGCTTAGACCACTGACTTCCAACCTCTAATTCACGTCTCTGTGTTCTCTCCCCAGGTCGGGTGCATGAGGATGGGCTGGAGCAGAACGGGCACCAGGGGGGTTGTGTGGGGCCGGGGCTGGGGCTGGGGCTCAGGACCCTATGTGTGAACGGCACGGAGACAGACCAGGACCACTACCCAACCACCAGCAGGACCAGGTCCCGATCAGAACGCCTCTCCTCCTCCTCCTCCTCCAACCCCTCACGCAAAGGAGTGTCCACCTACAGCCGCATCCGCAAGCTGTCCAACTGCAAGCAGCAATGAGGGCAGCCCCTGGACCCCCAGCACTGAACACATATACTGGACAGGTGAGTAGGAGGAGGCATTGGGGGAGTGTTTAACAGCTGTACAATATGGTGTAGTTTAGACATTGTGGCATCCCTGTGACCTACAGATGATAATGCTACTAAATCCAAGTAAGATGACATTTTTATCAATTTAACTGAGATGACATACTCCTTTGATCCCCTCCTGAAACCTACACCTAATTGTATACACAAAAGCAAATGGAAGTAAGATTCTGGCTACACGTCTGCCTGGTGTAATTACGCATGTGTGCCTTGATTGTCTTCCAAGCTGCTCTCAAGGTAAAAAAAAACCACAGGCCTGAGGAGTCTAATTATGGAGCCGAACAGTAGAGTGGCGTCTCCGGGGAGGGAGAGGAGAGGGGAGGAAGGCTCGGTTATTGGAGAGGCAGGATTGGGCTGGTTGACGCAGCGTATGGTGCTAGGGATGGGGTGGGGTTGGAAGAGCCCTGACTGACGCTGATGCTCTCCTCTGTATGGATGAAGAGCAGGAGTGTGTGGGCGGACTGCGTGGGAGGGAGATGCAGCATAATCTGCTTTCTAGGCTTCTCTCTTCCCATTTCCCCCCCCCCCTCTCTGTGTTCCCCCCGAGGCACCTGCTCATTCATGTGGGTTCCCCTCTTTCTCCCTCTCTTTCTTTCTCTCCTTCTTTCTCTCCCGATGAGTCATTGCTGAGTACGGGCTCTGACTCTTTAACAAACTCCCCCTGCCTCACATTCCTCTTTCTGAAGGAAAAATGAAGGATCCCATCATGCACTCCTGCCTGGTTAACAGGTTCATACAAATGCATTGCAACCATCACACCATTTCCTGAGCCAATAGGGGATTCTGATGCTAATTTGAAGAATATCCCTTCCTAACAAACATGTTTCGTGCTATATGCAACACATTTAACATATTTGTTAAAATAATTATATTATACAGTACCCCTGGGAAATGATTTTATTGGCATATTTGAAACACTACATCTACAGTGCTGTATGAAATTGAAGATGACATAATTTCCCACTCACTGCGAATGGCCACAGAGGCTTACAGCACCAACTGAGTGGAGAAGCAATACAGATACAGAATACTATCCATACAATCTTGGTTCCATTGTTCTTTTAGACTGTAATACTATGTTAATCCTCCATTATTTAGACTGTAATACTATGTGAGTCCTCCATTATTTAGACTGTAATACTATGTGAGTCCTCCATTATTTAGACTGTAATACTATGTGAGTCCTCCATTATTTAGACTGTAATACTATGTGAGTCCTCCATTATTTAGACTGTAATACTATGTGAGTCCTCCATTATTTAGACTGTAATACTATGTGAGTCCTCCATTATTTAGACTGTAAATACTATGTGAGTCCTCCATTATTTAGACTGTAATACTATGTGAGTCCTCCATTATTTAGACTAATACTATGTGAGTCCTCCATTATTTAGACTGTAATACTATGTGAGTCCTCCATTATTTAGACTGTAAATACTATGTGAGTCCTCCATTATTTAGACTGTAATACTATGTGAGTCCTCTATTATTCAGTCATCTTCAACTGTATTGTGCAAATGTTTAATTGAGGGGTGCTGATAACTCATTGAGTAATACTGTAAATGATTGTAGCTAATTGTCGGTTTTTGATTCCCTCAGGTTTGTGTTCTCTATTTTCCGGCTCCCTGACGTTTGGGTGATGAATGTTTTGACAGCCTGGTCTGCAGCATGCAATAACAGGACATGTGGTTTATTTCACTAGTTATTTTCTGTCTGACAACGTGATGATGTAAGTGAAGCTCCAGAGAGAAATGGAGAAGAGGCTAGGACTTACCCCCTTCTGCAAATCATACTGGGAATCCCACCCCTCACTGTATGAATGTAGCTCGTTTTAGACTACTACACTGTTTCTCCTACAGTTACTCTTTATTAAAGCGCACATTGTGATGTGTATTGAATGACATGGATCATTTCAATAAACTACAATATTTGTAACGGTAATAAGTATGATCATTTAATAAAAAATGCATTAACGGCATATGCAGGCTAAAGGAAAGGGAACTATAGACAAGCCAAGGATGCATAACTATTCAAGAATGTCCTTGCTTTAGATTTTTTTTGCATCTTTAGTTTTGTTTTGGTGTTTTAGTCCCCAAAATGGGTTTTAATTATTATTTATATAAAATGCACCCTAACCTCACCAGCTGTTTGTTCTGTGATTTTCTCTTTATTTGTGGCTGTATTATAAATAAATGTATCTTGTCAATCAAACAATAGGCAGTGTGAAACTTTATGACCGACTCGTCCCCAGGCTCAATTGTTAGGTTCTGAGAGCGAGCCAGTTGATAAACTGACATTTTATCAGTTCTGTCACTAATTTTGTTTGGTTTTTCTAAGAAGCGGTAGATCTGTTCTATGTGCGCTATTCCTATGCTTCCCGTTAAGTTTCCTTTCTGCGTCTTTTACTTTTGGTTTTGTACACCAGATGAAAACACTATTTGGTACAATGATTGATTCTCTACGCTATACTTGCTTGTTTTGTCGCATATCTAAAATTAGGTGAACTATTATAATTTTTGCAACCAGGAAATGACGATTTCTGCATAGTGCATCTTGAAGGAACATCCTGTATTTGCTCATGCTAGTGTGCTGCTGCAGTCAAACCTGCAGGTTCCTCTGGCACTACAACGCTATACTGCAGATTGCTTCACCTTGACTTTGATGTATTATTCTGATTGGTGTATTGGCTGGTGGGAGGGTTGGCTGCAGCCTACTTTGATAAAATGATCTGTGGCTCCTGCTGTGATGGGCTTGTTTTAGTGGAGCTGGCCTTGCCACTATTGATCTGGACTGTCAAACCTTGTACTGAACTGGACCATCCCTGAGAGTGATGTTCACACAGACCAAAAAGGCTACCCCTACCCCAACACTGCATCTTTTATAAATCCAAGGGCAAAAGCGAACAGAAGTCATAGCTTTGCTGCAGGTTGGTAAATAAATCCACAGGGTATTAGTGGTTGATCATAGCAATATTGGAGTAAAGCTATTGGGGAATCTGATGGAATGTTGGCATTTTTTTATTCTGTCATATTTGCTGATGTGGTGTTGGTGATGCAGTTCATATGGAGGTTGAGACTGCTGTCCTACTTTCACTCTGCTTTGCAATCGATTGGGAACCCTAATCACTGTGAAGTCATTCATTGATGTGCATGGGCTCTGGTGCATATTAACACCTCCACACACTGTCAGACTCTCAACACCTGAAATGAACAACACATGGAGTGGGATGGAGAAGAGGGAGGATAGTTTTGCAGTCCCCTTGTCTTCCTCTTCTTCCAATTCTTTTTGCGTTTGAGTACCATTAAAAAGTGAAAATGAGACACAACCATTAATGCCTTATTCATTTATTTACTTATTGGAAAATCCCCAAATAACGGTTTAATTGTTTGGTCCCTCAAGGCTCATAGTTATGGGTCAACAAATCAGTTATTTATAAAGCTCTACTTAACTAGTTTGAGAAATATAGCAGTTATAACAAGCAGAAATACAGAAATAGATTGTATATTTTTGTCTTTCATGGAAATAAAACTCAATTGTAGATTATCAGTTAGCATGGCATGACTCCTAAACAAAGGTAGATTCCATAGAACATAAAACCTCTTAAGTACCAGTGCTGATTTAAATGTCTGTTCTGTCGACCGACGACCATGGAATCATTCATTTGGTGCAGTAGTTCTGAGAAATCATGAATATATGTATTAAAACGATTAATTATCATGCAAACCTATGCACAGTAATGCGTCAATGCATTGGACAGGCTACTTGTGTACAAAACGTCTTTCACCACAGTGTCCCCAGTTACGTCTACACCTAATAAGACTACACTAGTTCCTGCAACATTGTGCTTGTATACACAACAAAGTTACTCTTTGTACAAATGTACTAATTTATTTGCGCCTCTAGTCCTTTTCATTAAGTTGGTGTTGTCACCCCCTTGCTAAGTCCGTAAATGATGCACCATTCCTCTCACTACTGACAAGAATCAGAGAATGCTGAGTAACCAGTAACCTCAAAGGCATCTGATCTTGTTTGTTCCCAAGGTGACTGGCGAAAGGATCCGTCTCATTCCTTGACGTTCTAACACCTCCATAAAAGGCACCTGGTAATGACACAAAATGGTACTGAGACATGTGAAGCCCCTGGGTTTCCTTCCCATGGTGACATAATGTGCACTGTCTAATGTATGGGCTATGTGAAGTAGGTGAGAGAAAGGAAGGATATCACTAGCCTCCATGCTAGAAGACCAATTCAAGCCCTCTCACCAGCTTTCATCTTGGCCATTGTTCCCCTAATGAGTTAAGGTACCTTCTGCCTGTGAGTCCACTCGGCTATAACAAGGAGCTATCTGATGTCCCTATTAGAGGAAACGTATCTGATTCACCGGGGCTGTGAAGTAGCACGGTCACACCCAAAAGGAGGGAAATGAAAGCTAGAAATATCTCCCTCTTTTCCATTTACGGCAATTTCTCCATCTTAATTGTGTTACACCCTCAGCAAGAGACCAGGCAGAGTGGACTTCAACTACGGGAGGGGGACTCCCCTTGTTTTTGATCAAATATTCCTGCTGATTGTGGGATGTAGGAGAAGCAGACTCCCAGCCACTATACAGTTAAGTGCAAAATAGTTTCCAAGGTAATTCTGGAACGGGCCTTCTTATGTCTTATGTGCCTTCTTTTGGCACATAAGACATCATCTGATAATGGGGTTACACTTGAATGGCATTGGGTTGAACTTTGTTCTGGTTTGGTAATGGACAAGAAGTGCAGTCCTTACAGCCCAGAGGGATGCGCTGCTGCGTTATCAACTTTCACAGGAGGAGGGGGGAAAGAAAAGAAAGTGAGCAAACAAATAGAGCCTGTTTGGTAAACCCATGCACAAGAAAGTATGCCTTTATGAATAAATTCAATAAACGCAAATGTCTGCGAGGGCAACATCGGCCCCATTCAAAGCCTTAATTTAAACCTTTACAGCTATAGACCAGCACTAACCAACAGTGTCGTGGGGGAGGCCAAGGGAGCCTTGCCTTTGATGTGTGATTCTAACAGCAGGGGTTGGAACAAAGGAACAACATTTGTCAAGGAACAGAAATGGAACCTGGAATGAAAGTGATCCTTACTGTTCCAGAACAGACCAGTTATGTTTCAAAGCGTTGGAACCGGTAATAACGTTATGTTACATTCCAGGCATTTGTTTTTAGGCCCACAACAAAAGGCCTATGCAAAGCCCTCACCCAAACTTATTCCAGTGTCTGCCTGCAAGCTGAACATCTTTGTGTGTGTGTGTGTGAGAGAGAGAGAGAGACACCTGCTCCTCTCCAAAGCATAGGCTCCTGTACTGAGGTTACAAGCTTGATTCAGAAGTCAGGAGACCTTTTTCATTAGCTAGAAAATAAAGGATGAACTTTTTCAATGCTAGTTAAGGATACTATAGGCTTAGTTATCATGTTTCATGTCCAATTTATTAACTACAAAAAAACATGTTTTTAATTATGGTGTGGCTCTGCACACACTAACTAGCTGGCTTGCTCGAAGGACATTCAACGTTCCTCCATAGAAGCCGCTCCGTAGGTATAATTCTGTGGACCGAATTCAGATAATGCATGTCATAACGAGATGCCCAGCACTTCAAAATTTCTGTTGCATTTTGCACCATAGGCTACACTTGCCTGTCCATCACGCATGTAAACAACTAGCTTGCCTGCTCTGTCTGCGCTGATTGGAGAAGTCATTTAATGAGCTAAATGTAAAGAAATTAAATACATGATTTGACAGGTTAAAAAAGGAAAAATATAAACCAGTACTTTTTGGGGGGTTCTAAACTCTTGCTGGTCGGAACTGTGGAACAAAATGAAAGATTTGCGGTTCTGTTCAAAACTATACGATTGGAAAAAATGTTTTAGTTCCAACCCCTGGTTCAGTAACACTTGAGATGCCTCCATTAGCTGACAAGGTATTTTTGGCACAGAAATTAGGTTGTTCTAACTAAGTTGTTCTAACCCTGGCCTCCAATATGCCAGTTACTACAGTCACAACCAACTGTGAAATGTAAAACAAGTATAGACAAACAACAAATACAAAGAACATGTCCTAACAACCATCACTTTTCTGGAAAGCAGTAAGACTTTTTTTTTATGGAAACATGAGGCCAGACATTAAGCAACAAGGATACTTGATGAAGAATATTCTCTGATCCAGTGTGGATATGACGAGGCGGTCCTAATATGGATACTGCAATTTATTTGGTGACCAAATTAGGACAGCATCTTCATACCCATTTAATGATCGTTTATGAGGAGAAAAAAAAATGCATTTCCTAATTCATCTGTTTCTGTTCCTAAGTACCATAGATTCAGATTAAATTACATCACATTACAATTAAACAGTCCTGGCTGGCCTATCAGTCAAGACTGTCCTATTACGCCCAGATAAACTTTGTATCCAGATCTTGAGATGATTTCAAGGCTAATAGCACCTAGTTTCACAGTGGATAGACTAGTGCAGAGAGCATACTGGCTCTTTACATCATCACTTCTCTAAGAGGAGAAAGGAATCACAGCAGTAAGAGACACTATGGTACTTTAAATACTATCTAGGGGTGTATTCTTCATATAGCATACATGATACTGTATAGTGTAGCCTGTTTTCTTGTTACTGGTCTGGGACCAGCTAATTCAGACAGAGAAATTGTAGTTACCCGGCGTAGACTGAAATCAAATGAAACGCAAAAGATCAGCGAGGAGTGGAGGAGGACTGGAGACATGCTACACTGGGCTGCGGTCGGGGGAGGCGTGAACGACCTTCACCATACACTCTGTCACCACCACTGTGTCCTTGGTCCGTTGCAGGCCTGTGTACAGCCGATCATCCAGAGTGGCGCACAGCTTGTCCGTCAGCTCGGCTGTGATGGTCTGTCGGCTGTTGCCCGTGTCAGGAGGCTGGGGGGGCTCGTAAGGGGCCTCAAGGGGGTGTACCGCCTGCCTAGTGTCCTCCTGGGGGTTGCGCTGCTCCCCTAGCAGGCCCTCTCTATCCGGAACAGTGGGAGGGGAACAGGATGCCCTTCCTTCCAGGTCTCTAATGGTCACGGTGCTGCTGCCACAGCTACTGCTGGGACTCACTCTCCTCCTGTCTCCTTCCTCCACCTCTCCTGCCCTGCCCGCCACCACCTCGGCCTTTGGCTTCTGGGGTGTACTGGGGGCCCCCTCGCTGGCCTCCTCATCAGGCGCACTGACGATGCGTGGCAGTATGCTGTGGAAGCCTGTGTCCAGAGGGTAGTTGACGCTATCGCCTCGTCGCAGGGGGGTCCGCTGCCTCTCAAAGGAGTGGCACTGGTAGCGAACGCCCGGGTCACTGTACTGCTTGTTGCGCTGCCACTGTTTGCGGAGGTGGATGCGCGAGCGATGTTTCCTCGGTGACTCCTGCTGGTCGAACTGGGGGTCGTGGCGGAGGAACTCATGGAAGAGCGCGTCAGTTTTCTTGTCGATGCTGTAGTCGCGGCGGTGTAATGATAAGGGTGGGTGGGAGTGCGGCTGCGCCTCTCGTGGAGTGAACATCTGCCCATACGGAGACCAGCCCAGGGGAGACCTGGACGTTTCTATTGCGATGCCGCCCATCGCCCCCACCAGCATCTCCTCGCCTGGCTCTTCCTCGAAGATGCGGGCTTCGAAGCTCTCGCCCACTGTGCCAGTGTGCCCTGCACTGGTGAAGTAGTGTCTCTTCTCCAGGGCCGTCCTGTCTATACTGCCACTACTGCCAAACAGTCTTAGCTCCTCTGGCGCCCGTGATGGAGCCTCTATAGACGTATAGCCACTGTCCATCTGCATGAGCTTACGATTGCCTGACTCCCCGTCACTGACCCTCTCTGACTCCACACTGTCCTGCTTCCCCCCTTTCTTCTTCTCTTCCTTCTCTCCCATCCCATCATCCATGGGCAGCTCTACATCCCCTTCGGGTTCATCCCCGATGTCCTGGGAGGGGTTACTGGGCAGTTCCCCCCTCTCGGTCCGGCCCCCCAGGGAGCTGACACTGTCGGCGTCGCTGCGAACAGAGTCCCTGTCGTTGTTGATCTGGTCTGAGGAGCCGTACTGCTCTAGAGAGGCCCGGAGCGTCCAGATGTCTCTGTACAAGGCCTGGTGGTCTGAGGACAAGCTCTCCTGTCTACAGTCCCCCAGGCTCGCTGCCTCGTCCTGGGACTCTGGGGACAGGCCGATCAACCCCGCTACTTGGCCCCTGCTGCAGCTGGGCTCCACCACCACCTCCACCTCTAACCTGCATTGACACACACGTACAAAGACACACGCACACACACAGTATAACAGTCAGTCACAGAGCGCCCATACACAGATCTGATGTCTGATGTTTGAGTATGTTTGCAGCCACTGTGATTACAAGTGATCACCATGACTTCTTTAGGTTGTAGCATGTTTTCCACAAACCATTGAACTGCAATGCACAAATGTCATGTGTTTTGCAAATGTGTAGAATTTCCCTACATTGTGATTTTACTGGTCCCAGTTAGTTATCCATTAGAAGCATGACATATGGCTTGCATTATGTTAGCAACTATGCATGTTCAGGACTCAACATGAATACTTTCAGCTTCCAGCACTGTAGAAGAAACAAATATGGATTGGCTTTGATTATTACTTATGTTTATTCAGTATATAAATACATTTGTATTCCTTAAAATCCATCACAGCTCTGCGTCCACAGTAACTTCAAGTAAGGGGGTCACTAATGGAAAATCTTAATTGCATACTGCTTGGGTCCCCTTGCGAGGAGAGGAGAGAGGATGCGAGGAGTTAGCAGTTGAGATTCTCCCATTGACCCCAAAAACTATTCCTGTCCATGACATCATCACTCTGCATCAGCGATGGAATGGGCTGGCTTGTTAAGCAGCTGTGGGTAAAAGTTCCCTGTAGGCACAGATCTAGGATCAGCTTACTCTCCTCAAATCCTAACCGTGACGGGTAAAACATACACAAAACTATCCATAATACTGTTAGTTACCGTAATGATGACTGAGGCAAAGCGGTGAGGTGGAAGGATGGCGAGGGAATTAAAGATACCTGCCGAGGGAGGGTGGTGGCTTGGGGGAGAGGAGGCGGGCGGAGGGGCTGGGGTGGTAGGTGACGTCTTGGGTGCGGGCGATATACTGGATGAGGTCCATGTGGTGGGCGTCGTTATCCTCCTGGTCCATGCTCTCGCTGGCGGCGCGCTGCCGCTGGAACTGCCTCCTCTTAGGGGACCCTGACACGCAGGACGAAGCAGGTCAAACATTAGTCCAAGGCCACAGAGAGACATGGGATGTTGGTGCCAACATTCACCATGGTATATCAAGTTTCAAGTTGTATTAGGTGTATGAACGGGATACATATGGTAAACACCATCCAACGAAACGCTTACTTGCAGGTTCCTTCAATAATAAGAAATAATAAAAGATAAGAATACGAACATAATGTAAATGGCTCAGTAGAATAGAAAACATTTTAAGTATAAGTATAATACAGGATGGCACAAGTTATAGTCCAATATTTACATGCGTTTTGGGGGACTGGGGGCAAGTGTTTAAATTGTGCAGTATTTAGCAATCATAATAAGAGTCTGGTAGCAACAGTTGTGCTGTGTGTAGCATGAATACATTGCCTTCAGAACATACTCATACCCCCGGACTTATTCCACATTTTCTTATGTTACAGCCTGAATTCAAAATGGATTAAATAGATTTTTTTTACTCATCTACACACAAACCCGATAATGACAAAGTGAAAACTTGTTTTTGACATTCTTGCACATTTATTGACAATGAAATACAGAAATATCTTTATGGGTAAGTCTCTCAGAGTTTTGCACATCTGGATTGTACAAGACTTGCCCATTATTCTTTTCAAAATTCTTCAAACTGTCAAATTGACCACTCAGGAACATTCACTGTCTTCATGGTAAGCAACTCACTGTCACAGTCATACGCTGGACCTAGTTTTGTCCCATGGAATAAATGTTGTGGATCTTAATGTTTTTCCTCATAATCCAGGACTATCGGACCACCATTTTATTACGTTTGCAATTGCAACAAATAATCTGCTCAGACCCCAACCAAGGAACATCAAAAGTCGTGCTATAAATTCACAGACAACACAAAGATTCCTTGATGTCCTTCCAGATTCCCTCTGTCTACCCAATGACACCAGAGGACAAAAATCAGTTAACCACCTAACTGAGGAACTCAATTTAACCTTGCGCAATACCCTAGATGCAGTTGCACCCCTAAAAACTAAAAACATTTCTCATAAGAAACTAGCTCCCTGGTACACAGAAAATACCCGAGCTCTGAAGCAAGCTTCCAGAAAATTGGAACGGAAATGGCGCCACACCAAACTGGAAGTCTTCCGTCTAGCTTGGAAAGACAGTACCGTGCAGTACCGAAGAGCCCTTACTGCTGCTCGATCATCCTATTTTTCTAACTTAATTGAGGACAATAAGAACAATCCAAAATTCCTTTTTGATACGGTCGCAAAGCTAACTAAAAAGCAGCATTCCCCAAGAGAGGATGACTTTCACTTTAGCAGTGATAAATTCATGAACTTCTTTGAGGAAAAAATTATGATTATTAGAAAGCAAATTACAGACTCCTCCTTAAATCTGCGTATTCCTTCAAAGCTCAGTTGTCCTGAGTCTGCACAACTCTGCGTGGACCTAGGATCAAGAGAGACGCTCAAGTGTTTTAGTACTATATCTCTTGACACAATGATGAAAATAATCATGGCCTCTAAACCTTCAAGCTGCTTACTGGACCCTATTCCAACTAAACTACTGAAAGAGCTGCTTCCTGTGCTTGGCCCTCCTATGTTGAACATAATAAACGGCTCTCTATCCACCGGATGTGTACCAAACTCACTAAAAGTGGCAGTAATAAAGCCTCTCTTGAAAAAGCCAAACCTTGACCCAGAAAATATAAAAAACTATCGGCCTATATCGAATCTTCCATTCCTCTCAAAAATCTTAGAAAAGGCTGTTGCTCAGCAACTCACTGCCTTCCTGAAGACAAACAATGTATATGAAATGCTTCAGTCTGGTTTTAGACCCCATCATAGCACTGAGACGGCACTTGTGAAGGTGGTAAATGACATTTTAATGGCATCGGACCGAGGCTCTGCATCTGTCCTCGTGCTCCTAGACCTTAGTGCTGCTTTTGATACCATCGATCACCACATTCTTTTGGAGAGATTGGAAACCCAAATTGGTCTACACGGTCAAGTTCTGGCCTGGTTTAGATCTTATCTGTCGGAAAGATATCAGTTTGTCTCTGTGGATGGTTTGTCCTCTGACAAATCAACTGTAAATTTCGGTGTTCCTCAAGGTTCCGTTTTAGGACCGCTGTTGTTTTCACTATATATTTTACCTCTTGGGGATGTTATTCGAAAACATAATGTTAACTTTCACTGCTATGCGGATGATACACAGCTGTACATTTCAATGAAACATGGTGAAGCCCCAAAATTGCCCTCGCTAGAAGCATGTGTTTCAGACATAAGGAAGTGGATGGCAGCAAACTTTCTACTTTTAAACTCGGATAAAACAGAGATGCTTGTTCTAGGTCCCAAGAAACAAAGAGATCTTCTGTTGAATCTGACAATTAATCTTAATGGTTGTACAGTCATCTCAAATAAAACTGTGAAGGACCTCGGCGTTACTCTGGACCCTGATCTCTCTTTTGAAGAACATATCAAGACCATTTCAAGGACAGCTTTTTTCCATCTACGTAACATTGCAAAAATCAGAAACTTTCTGTCCAAAAATGATGCAGAAAAATTAATCCATGCTTTTGTCACTTCTAGGTTAGACTACTGCAATGCTCTACTTTCCGGCTACCCGGATAAAGCACTAAATAAACTTCAGTTAGTGCTAAATACGGCTGCTAGAATCCTGACTAGAACCAAAAAATTTGATCATATTACTCCAGTGCTAGCCTCCCTACACTGGCTTCCTGTCAAAGCAAGGGCTGATTTCAAGGTTTTACTGCTAACCTACAAAGCATTGCATGGGC
This sequence comes from Oncorhynchus masou masou, assembly GCF_036934945.1. NCBI lineage: Eukaryota > Metazoa > Chordata > Actinopteri > Salmoniformes > Salmonidae > Oncorhynchus > Oncorhynchus masou. Next base: position 79,460,936 of record NC_088235.1, on the reverse strand, counting down.
TTGCTCCTACCTATCTCTCTGATTTGGTCCTGCCGTACATACCTACACGTACGCTACGGTCACAAGACGCAGGCCTCCTAATTGTCCCTAGAATTTCTAAGCAAACAGCTGGAGGCAGGGCTTTCTCCTATAGAGCTCCATTTTTATGGAACGGTCTGCCTACCCATGTCAGAGACGCAAACTCGGTCTCAACCTTTAAGTCTTTACTGAAGACTCATCTCTTCAGTGGGTCATATGATTGAGTGTAGTCTGGCCCAGGAGTGGGAAGGTGAACGGAAAGGCTCTGGAGCAACGAACCACCCTTGCTGTCTCTGCCTGGCCGGTTCCCCTCTTTCCACTGGGATTCTCTGCCTCTAACCCTATTACAGGGGCTGAGTCACTGGCTTGCTGGGGCTCTCTCATGCCGTCCCTGAGGGGGTGCGTCACCTGAGTGGGTTGATTCACTGATGTGGTCATCCTGTCTGGGTTGGCGCCCCCCCCTTGGGTTGTGCCGTGGCGGAGATCTTTGCGGGCTATACTCAGCTTTGTCTCAGGATGGTAAGTTGGTGGTTGAAGATATCCCTCCAGTGGTGTGGGGGCTGTGCTTTGGCATAGTGGGTGGGGTTATATCCTTCCTGTTTGGCCCTGTCCGGGGGTGTCCTCGGGTGGGGCCACAGTGTCTCCTGACCCCTCCTGTCTCAGCCTTCAGTATTTATGCTGCAGTAGTTTATGTGTCGGGGGCTGGGGTCAGTTTGTTATATCTGGAGTACTTCTCCTGTCCAATTCGGTGTCCTGTGTGAATCTAAGTGTGCGTTCTCTAATTCTCTCCTTCTCTCTCTCGGAGGACCTGAGCCCTAGGACCATGCCCCAGGACTACCTGACATGATGACTCCTTGCTGTCCCCAGTCCACCTGGCCGTGCTGCTGCTCCAGTTTCAACTGAACCGCGGCCCTAGGACCATGCCCCAGGACTACTTGACATGATGACTCCTTGCTGTCCCCAGTCCACCTGGCCGTGCTGCTGCTCCAGTTTCAACTGTTCTGCCTTATTATTATTCGACCATGCTGGTCATTTATGAACATTTGAACATCTTGGCCATGTTCTGTTATAATCTCTACCCGGCACAGCCAGAAGAGGACTGGCCACCCCACATAGCCTGGTTCCTCTCTAGGTTTCTTCCTAGGTTTTGGCTTTTCTAGGGAGTTTTTCCTAGCCACCGTGCTTCTACACCTGCATTGCTTGCTGTTTGGGGTTTTAGGCTGGGTTTCTGTACAGCACTTTGAGATATCAGCTGATGTACGAAGGGCTATATAAATAAATTTGATTTGATTTGATTTGAACTCTAGTGTAGATTTGGCCTTGTGTTTGAGGTTATTGTTCTGCTGAAAGGTGAAATAATCTCCCAGTGCTAGGTGGAAAGCCAACTGAACAAGGTTTTCCTCTAGGATTTTGCCTGTGTTAAATACTTGTTTTCCACCATAATTTGCAAATAAATTCATAAAAAAATCCTACAATGTGATTTTCTGGATTCTTTTCTCTCATTTTGTCTGTCATAGTTGAAGTGTACCTATGATGAAAATTACAGGCCTCTCTCTCTCTCTCTGGATTTGATATGATACAATGACTAGGGTTTAAAGTGTAGACTGACAGCTTTAATTTAAGGTTATTTTCATCCATATCGGGTGAACCGTTTAAAAATGATAGCACTGTTTGTACATAGACCCCATATTTTAGAGGACCAAAATGTTTTAAAAAAATGTTTAACTTATGTGTATTTAAAGTAGTCAAAATCTTAGTATTTGGTACCATATTCCTAGCATTCAATGATTACATTAAGCTTGTAACTCTAAAAACTTGTTGGATGCAATAGAAATTAAAATGGTAAATAATGTAGTGTCAATTGTATTGTAAATGAGAATAGAATATTTTTCTAAACACTTCCACATTAATGCGGATGCTACCATGATTACGCATAGTCCTGAATGAATCGTGAATAATGATGAGTGACAAAGTTAGATGCACAAATATCCAACCTCCCCTATTATTATAATGGTGAGAGGTTAGCATCTCTTATCTGCTTATGTACTGTACCAGTCAGCTGAAGAGATAGCAGCAGGCATTGAGATACACTACATGACCAAAAGTATGTGGACACCTGCTCGTCAAACATCTCATTCCAAAATCATGGGCATTAGTAGGAATTTGGGAAGGCTTTCCACTAGATGTTGGAACATTGCTGCAATGATTTGCTTCCCTTCAGCCACAAGAGCATTAGTGATGTTGGGCAATTAGGCCTGGCTCGCAGTCGGCGTTCTAATTCAGCCCAAAGGTGTTTGATGGTGTTAAGGTCAGGGCTCTGTGCAGGCCAGTCAAATTCTTCCACACCGATCTTGACAAACCATTTCTGTATGGACCTCGCTTTGTGCATGGGGGCATTGTCATGCTGAAACAGGAAAGGGCCTTCCCCAAACTGTTGCCACAAAGTTGGAAGCACAGAATCATCGACAATGTTTGCTGTAGCGTTAAGATTTCCCTTCACTGGAACTTAAGAGCCTCGTCCAAAACATGAAAAACAGCCTCAGACTATTATTCCTCCTCCACCCTACTCTACAGTTGGCACTATGCATTGGGGCAGGTAGCGGTTCATTCGTTAGACTACCAGATGGTGAAGCATGATTTATCACTCCAGAGAAAGCATATCCACTGCTCCAGAGTCCAATGGCGGTGAGCTTTACACCATTCTAGCTGGCATTGCGCATGGTGATCTTAGGCTTGTGTGTGGTTGATCGGCTATGGAAAACCATTTCACAAAGCTCCCGCTATACGCTTCAGCGGTCCATTCTGGGAGCTTGTGTGGCCTAACAACTTCGCGGCTGAGCCGTTGTTGCTCCTAGATGTTTCCACTTCAGACGTGCGTTGAAGATGTCGTTCCCATGGCAACGATTAAAACATTCCCTAACCAGAAACCGTGGACCCAAAACCTGTGGACTCTCCTTCACTGCAGCCGAGGTGAGTAAAACATTTAAATGTGTTAACCCTCGCAAGGCTGCAGGCCCAGACGGCATCCCCAGCCGCGCCCTCAGAGCATGCGCAGACCAGCTGGCTGGTGTGTTTACGGACATATTCAATCAGTCCCTATACCAGTCTGCTGTTCCCACATGCTTCAAGAGGGCCACAATTGTTCCTGTTCCCAAGAAAGCTAAGGTAACTGAGTTAAACGACTACCGCCCCGTAGCACTCACTTCCGTCATCATGAAGTGCTTTGAGAGACTAGTCAAGGACCATATCACCTCCACCCTACCTGACACCCTAGACCCACTCCAATTTGCTTACCGCCCAAACAGGTCCACAGACGATGCAATCTCAACCACTCTGCACACTGCCCTAACCCATCTGGACAAGAGGAATACCTATGTGAGAATGCTGTTCATCGACTACAGCTCGGCATTTAACACCATAGTACCCTCCAAGCTCGTCATCAAGCTCGAGTCCCTGGGTCTCGACACCGCCCTGTGCAACTGGGTACTGGACTTCCTGACGGGCCGCCCCCAGGTGGTGAGGGTAGGCAACAACATCTCCACGCCGCTGATCCTCAACACTGGGGCCCCACAAGGGTGCGTTCTGAGACCTCTCCTGTACTCCCTGTTCACCCACGACTGCGTGGCCACGCACGCCTCCAACTCAATCATCAAGTTTGTGGACGACACAACAGTGGTAGGCTTGATTACCAACAACGACGAGACGGCCTACAGGGTGGAGGTGAGGGCCCTCGGAGTGTGGTGTCAGGAAAATAACCTCACACTCAACGTCAACAAAACTAAGGATATGATTGTGGACTTCAAGAAACAGCAGAGGGAACACCCCCTATCCACATCGATGGAACAGTAGTGGAGAGGGTAGTAAGTTTTAAGTTCCTCGGCATACACATCACAGACAAACTGAATTGGTCCACTCACACAGACAGCATCGTGAAGAAGGCGCAGCAGCGCCTCTTCAACCTCAGGAGGCTGAAGAAATTCGGCTTGTCACCAAAAGCACTCACAAACTTCTACAGATGCACAATCGAGAGCATCCTGGCGGGCTGTATCACCGCCTGGTACGGCAACTGCTCCGCCCTCAACCGTAAGGCTCTCCAGAGGGTAGTGAGGTCTGCACAACGCATCACCGGGGGCAAACTACCTGCCCTCCAGGACACCTACACCACCCGATGTTACAGGAAGGCCATAAAGATCATCAAGGACAACAACCACCCGAGCCACTGCCTGTTCACCCCGCTATCATCCAGAAGGCGAGGTCACTACAGGTGCATCAAAGCTGGGCCAAGAGACTGAAAAACAGCTTCTATCTTTAGGGCATTAGACTGTTAAACAACAACCACTAACATTGAGTGGCTGCTGCCAACACACTGACTCAACTCCAGCCACTTTAATAATGGGAATTGATGGGAAATGTTGTAAAATATATCACTAGCCACTTTAAACAATGCTACCTAATATAATGTTTACATACCCTACATTATTCATCTCATATGTATACGTATATACTGTACTCTATATCATCTACTGCATCCTTATGTAATACATGTATCACTAGCCACTTTAACTATGCCACTTTGTTTACATACTCATCTCATATGTATATACTGTACTCGATACCATCTACTGTATCTTGCCTATGCTGTCTGTACCATCACTCATTCATATATCTTTATGTACATATTCTTTATCCCCTTACACTGGGTATAAGAAATTAGTTTTGGAATTGTTAGTTAGATTACTCGTTGGTTATTACTGCATTGTCGGAACTAGAAGCACAAGCATTTCGCTACACTCGCATTAACATCTGCTAACCATGTGTATGTGACAAATACATTTGATTTGATTTGAATTGATTTGACTTACAGTTGATTGGGGCAGCAAATTTGACAAACTGACAAGTTGGAAAGGTGGCATCCTATACAGTGCTAAGTTGGAAGTCACTGATCTCTTCAGTAAAGCCATTCTCCTGCCAATGTTTGTCTATGGAGATTGCATGGGTTTGTGCACATTTTTATATACCTGTCAGCAACGGGTGTGATTGAAATAGCCAAATCCACTAATTTGAAGGAGTGTCCACACACTTTTGTATATATAGTCTATTTGGGGGGTGTTAGACCTGTGTGCTCTGTTAGCTGTGTGTAGGGGGAGCAGGAGAGGGAGCAGTATTTGTGTGTTTGTGAGGAAAGCTGTGGGGAGACTTCAGTTAGGCTCACAATGCCTTGGAAGAGAAGAGTCCTGCGTCATAAAGCCATCTGTCAGAGGGTGTGTGTGTGTGTGTGTGGTGTACACAACGCGCCTTGGCAGTTAAGTGAAGCCTCTTGCAGTTGAACCTCATTCTTAAGAAGCATTGTCTTTAAAATAGAATTTGTACACTAAATTTGAGTACAAAAGAACCATTTTAATGAGGCCGATGCTCCATCCATCATTCTGTACAGTAAGCCTGAAACATACTATACATAAATATTAATAAGTCTGTTCTACCTCTGGTGTCCAGACTAGAAGCCCGCTGGCTGCTGTCCAGCTTCCACTTCTTGATCTTGAAGTATGGGCTGGCCCCCTCTAGGCTGGCATGGCGCCTCAGCTTGGTGAAGAACTGCAGGACCGGGCCCTGCCCCACTCCCGCGCTAGGGGACTCACCCGTCACAGACGTCACCGACGCCCCATCGCTCAAAGACGGACTGCCCCCATTCCTGGAGCCAGACACCATCACCTCAATCTGGGGGAGAGAGAGGGAAAGGGGAAACCTAGTCAGTTGCACAACTGAATGTATTCAACCGAAATGGGTATTCCGCATTTAACCCAACCCCTCTGAATCAGAGAGGTGCGGGGGGGTGCCTTAAATCGACATCCACGTCAAGGAGGGGATGAACAGCCAGAAGCGATGAAGAGATGTGGGGAGCAGTGGTGTCTGTAATCTTCCCCGAACAAGGCCTTTCCAGAGCCTCTCCCTTGTTGACCCATCATCCTCCACCACTGTGGATGCACATGCTTTACTCCTCCTCTATTGGTTCAGAGCCTTCATGATGACCTCTAGGCTCCAACGTTTCCAGACTAATTAATACTTGTGATTAGCGGCTAACTGTCTTCCATAGTTTAATTAGGATTTTAATTTAAACGTAAGGGTTCACATCCAACCCAATAATACGGTCATTCAATATTCCGCCCTACCATATGTACAGTGTCTTCAGAAAGTATTCATACCCCTTGACTTATTCCATATTTTGGTGTGTCACAGCCTTGAATTCAAATGGATTAAATTAGATTTTTTTTTTACCCCTCTACACACTATAATGACAAAGTGAAAACATATTTTAGGAATTGTTTGCAAATGTATTTCAAATTAATTTACTAATACTAATTTATGTAAGTATTCACACCCCTGAGTCAATACTTTGAAGAAGCACCTATGGCAGCGATTAGAGATGTGAGTCTTTCTGGGTAAGTCTCTAAGAGCTATCCACACCTGGATTGTGTAACATTGCTCAAAATTCTGAAGGTCTATCAAATTGGATGTTGATCATTGCTTGACAACCATTTTCAGGTCTTGCCATAGATTTTCAAGTAGATTTATTAAGACAAAACTGTGACTCTGCCACTCAGGAACCTTCACTGTCTTCTTGGTATGCAACTCCAGGGTAGGCCTTGTGTTTAGGTTATTGTCCTAAAAGGTGAATTCATCTCCCTGTGTCTGGTGCAAAGCAGACTGAAGCAGGTTTTCCTTTTTTTGCATGTGCTTAGCTCCATTCCATTGATTTTTTTTTATCCTGAAAAACTCTCCAGTTTTTAACGATTACAAGCATACCCATAACATGATAACACTGCTATGCTTGAAAATATGGAGAGTTTTACGAAGTAATGTGTTGTATTGAATTAGCCCCAAACTTAACACTGTATTCAGGCCAAGAAGTTAATTGCTTTGCTACATTTTTTGAAGTAATATTTTAGTGCCTTGTTGCAAACAGGATGCATGTTTTGGAATATTTTTTATTCTGTACAGGCTTCCTTCTTTCTTTATGTCAGACCCTTTTCCAGTACATGACACACTGACCTCACACACAGATGTGCGCAACTCTTTGCGGCAGTAAGAAAGCCATAGCCATCTGCGCCCATTCAACATAGCCTAGATTTACGTATTTTTAATTCTGAACAATATAACTTTTTTAGGGTTCTCATAAACTTACAATTATGTTTTTATTCCAGCTTGTACAGTCACTAAGATTATACACTACTTGTCAAAAGTTTTAGAACATCTACTCATTCAAGGGTTTTTCTTAATTTTTACGATTTTCTTCATTGTAGAATAATAGTGAAGTCATCAAAACTACGAAATAAACACATATGGAATCATGTAGTAACCAAAAAAAGTGTTAAACAAATCCAAAATATCCTCCATTTGCCTTGATGACAGCTCTGCACACTCTTGGCATTCTCTCAACCAGTTTCACCTGGAATGCTTTTCCAACAGTCTTGAAGGAGTTCCCACATATGCTGAGCACTTGTTTGCTTTTCTTTCACTCTGCGGTCTGACTCATCCCCAAACCATCTCAATTGGGTTGAGGTCGGGGGATTGTGGAGGCCAGGTCATCTGATGATGACTCCATCAACTCTCCTTCTTGGTAAAATAGCCCTTACACAGCCTGGAGGTGTTTTGGGTCATTGTCCTGAAAAACAAATGATCGTCCCACTAAGCGCAAACCAGATGGGATGGTGTATTTCTGCAGAATGCTGTGGTAGCCATGCTGGTTAAATGTGCCTTGAATTCTAAATAAATCACATACAATGTTACCAGCAAAGCACCCCCACACCATAACATCTGCTCCATGCTTTACGGTGGGAAAAACACATGCGGAGACCATCCTTTCACACATAACGTGTCTCACGAAGACACGACGGTTGGAACCAAAAATCTCCAAATTGGACTCATCAGACCAAGGACAGATTTCCACCTGTCTAATATCAATTGCTCGTGTTTCTTGGCTCAAGCAAGTCTTTTCTTATTATTGGTGTCCTTCAGTAGTGTTTTTTGCAGCAATTTGAAGGACAGATTCACACAGTCTACTCTGAACAGTTTATGTTGAGATGTGTCTGTTACTTGAACTCTGTGAAGCATTTACTTGGGCTGCAATTTCTGAGGCTGGTAACTCTAATGAACTTATCTTCTGCAGCAGAGGTAACTTTGGGTCTTCCATTCCTGTGGCGGTCCTCATGAGAGACAGTTTCGTCATAGCGCTTGATGGTTTTTGTGACTTCACTTGAAGAAATTTCAAAGTTCTTTAAATTCTCCATACTGACTGACCTTCATGTCTTAAAGTAATGATGTTGTCGTTTCTCTTTGCTTATTTGAGCTGGTCTTACCATAATATAGACTTGGTCTTTTACCAAATAGGGCTATCTTCTGTATACCATCCCTACCTTGTCACAAGACAACTGATTGGCTCAAACGCATGAAGAAGGAAAGAAATTCCACAAATTAACTTTTAACAAAGCACACCTGTTAATTGAAATGCATTCCAGGTGATTACCTCACGAAGCTGGTTGAGAGAATGCCAAGAGTGTGCAAACCTGTCATTAAGGCAAAGGGTGGTTATTGGAAGAATCTCAAATAGAAAATATATTTTGATTTTTTTTAAACACTTTTTTGGTTACTACAGGATTCCATATGTGTTATTTCATAGTTTTGATGTCTTCACTATTATTCTAAAATGTAGAAAATAGTAAAAATAAGAAAATTTGAATGAGTAGGTGTTCTAAAACTTTTGACCAGCAGTGTATTTGATTGTGATCTTTGCAAAATAACTATTTTGGATGCAGCAGTTGTTAGCTAGAATGCTAACTCTCATCGATATAGGATGTAGCAAAAGCTAGGCAAAGATCCATTTTACTGGTTGAAGTTGATGTGTTTTTAAGAATAATGCAGTTGACTTGATGATGACAAACATTATATTAAGCAGAACATTCATACCAGCCTTACAATCCAAGTTGTTGCTTATGAGTGCACATCACACATGTAAATAGAGACCTACAGTGCCTTGCGAAAGTATTTGGCCCCCTTGAACTTTGCGACCTTTTGCCACATTTCAGGCTTCAAACATAAAGATATAAAACTGTATTTTTTTGTGAAGAATCAACAACAAGTGGGACACAATCATGAAGTGGAACGACATTTATTGGATATTTCAAACTTTTTTAACAAATCAAAAACTGAAAAATTGGGCGTGCAAAATTATTCAGCCCCCTTAAGTTAATACTATGTAGCGCCAACTTTTGCTGCGATTACAGCTGTAAGTCGCTTGGGGTATGTCTCTATCATTTTTGCACATCGAGAGACTGAAATTTTTTCCCATTCCTCCTTGCAAAACAGCTCGAGCTCAGTGAGGTTGGATGGAGAGCATTTGTGAACAGCAGTTTTCAGTTCTTTCCACAGATTCTCGATTGGATTCAGGTCTAGACTTTGACTTGGCCATTCTAACACCTGGATATGTTTATTTTTGAACCATTCCATTGTAGATTTTGCTTTATGTTTTGGATCATTGTCTTGTTGGAAGACAAATCTCTGTCCCAGTCTCAGGTCTTTTGCAGACTCCATCAGGTTTTCTTCCAGAATGGTCCTGTATTTGGCTCCATCCATCTTCCCATCAATTTTAACCATCTTCCCTGTCCCTGCTGAAGAAAAGCAGGCCCAAACCATGATGCTGCCACCACCATGTTTGACAGTGGGGATGGTGTGTTCAGGGTGATGCGCTGTGTTGCTTTTACGCCAAACATAACGTTTTGCATTGTTGCCAAAATGTTCAATTTTGGTTTCATCTGACCAGAGCACCTTCTTCCACATGTTTGGTGTGTCTTTGGTAGATTTGCAGTGGTCTGATACTCCTTTTATTTCAATATTATCGCTTGCACAGTGCTCCTTGGGATGTTTAAAGCTTGGGAAATCTTTTTGTATCCAAATCCGGCTTTAAACTTCTTCACAACAGTATCTCGGACCTGCCTGGTGTGTTCCTTGTTCTTCATGATGCTCTCTGCACTTTTAACGGACCTCTGAGACTATCGCAGTGCAGGTGCATTTATACGGAGACTTGATTACACACAGGTGAATTGTATTTATCATCATTAGTCATTTAGGTCAACATTGGATCATTCAGAGATCCTCACACTCAACGTCAACAAAACTAAGGAGATGATTGTGGACTTCAGGAAACAGCAGAGGGAACACCCCCCTATCCACATCGATGGAACAGTAGTGGAGAGGGTAGCAAGTTTTAAGTTCCTCGGCATACACATCACAGACAAACTGAATTGGTCCACTCACACAGACAGCATCGTGAAGAAGGCGCAGCAGCGCCTCTTCAACCTCAGGAGGCTGAAGAAATTCGGCTTGTCACCAAAAGCACTCACAAACTTCTACAGATGCACAATCGAGAGCATCCTGGCGGGCTGTATCAACTGCTCCGCCCTCAACCGTAAGGCTCTCCAGAGGGTAGTGAGGTCTGCACAACGCATCACCGGGGCAAACTACCTGCCCTCCAGGACACCTACACCACCCGATGTCACAGGAAGGCCATAAAGATCATCAAGGACATCAACCACCCGAGCCACTGCCTGTTCACCCCGCTATCATCCAGAAGGCGAGGTCACTACAGGTGCATCAAAGCTGGGACCGAGAGACTGAAAAACAGCTTCTATCTCAAGGCCATCAGACTGTTAAACAGCCACCACTAACATTGAGTGGCTGCTGCCAACACACTGACACTGACTCAACTCCAGCCACTTTAATAATGGGAATTGATGGGAAAGGATGTAAATATATCACTAGCCACTTTAAACAATGTTACCTTATATAATGTTACTTACCCTACATTATTCATCTCATATGTATACGTATATACTGTACTCTATATCATCGACTGCATCCTTATGTAATACATGTATCACTAGCCACTTTAACTATGCCACTTTGTTTACATACTCATCTCATATGTATATACTGTACTCGATACCATCTACTGTATCTTGCCTATGCTGCTCTGTACCATCACTCATTCATATCTTTATGTACATATTCTTTATCCCCTTACACTGTGTATAAGAAATTAGTTTTGGAATTGTTAGTTAGATTACTTGTTGGTTATTACTGAAGCACAAGCTAGAATAAACTAGAAGCACAAGCATTTCGCTACACTCGCATTAACATCTGCTAACCATGTGTATGTGACAAATAAAATTTGATTTGATTTGACTGCACTTCTGGAGAGAGTTTGCTGCACTGAAAGTAAAGGGGCTGAATAATTTTGCACGCCCAATTTTTCAGTTTTTGATTTGTTAAAAAAGTTTTAAATATCAAATAAATGTCGTTCCACTTCATGATTGTGTCCCACTTGTTGTTGATTCTTCAGAAAAAAATACAGTTTTATATCTTTATGTTTGAAGCCTGAAATGTGGCAAAAGGTCGCAAAGTTCAAGGGGGCCGAATACTTTCGCAAGGCACTGTATAATGAACTCCCTCTTGTTCTGCCATCAACTTAAGCGCATCACCCTCGTGTGGCAATGTTTACAAACACAGAAAGGGTCTATTAGGTTAGTATGGTGGGGTAACTACAATGTTGTTGATTCATTCTCAGTTATCTCCTATCACAGCCATTACACTTTGTAACTGTTTAAAGTCATTGGCCCCATGGTGAAATCTCTGAGCAGTTTCCTTCCTCTTCGGTAACTGAGTTAGGACGGACGCCTGTATTTTTGCAGAGACTGGGTGTATTGATACACCATCCAAAGTGTAATTAATAACGTCAATGTTCAAAGGGATATTCAATGTCGGCTTTATTTATTTTTACCCAAACACCAATAGGTGCCCTTCTTAGCGAGGCATTGGAAAACCTCCCTGGTCTTTGTGGTTGAATCTGTGTTTGAAATCACTGATAAACTGAGGGACCTCACAGATAATTGTATGTTTGGTGTACATAGATGAGGTAGTCATTAAACACTATTATTGCACACGAAGTGAGTCCAAGCAACTTATTATGTGACTTTTTACTCCTGAACTTATTTAGGCATTGAATTCTTTAAAAAAATTAAAAATTAAATAAATAAATAAAATTCCACTGACATTATGGGTTATGTGTGTAGGCTGGTGATAAAAAAATATATTTTTAATACAATTCAAATTTAGGCTGTGACACAACAAAATGTGTCAAGGGGGTGAACACTTTCTGAAGGCACTGTAGATATACCCTTTATGTGATGATGAGGGAATAACTGAGTTGCTTAACGTAGTGTTTAATACTGTAGATAACAATTGATTGATTGATTGATTGATTGGTTCGGTGGGTGGGTGGGTGGGTGGGTGGATAGATGGATAGATTATATTAGATATTAGATATTAGATTAGATATTAGATTAGATATTAGATTAGATGGAAAGTGACTCACGCTGCTGCTGCTGGGCTCCTTGGGTCCCGGGACCAGGGAACTCTCACTGAAGCTGGAGTCCACCACCGAGTTGAGGGTGTCCCCAGGGAGGGCTGAGCTGGGACTGACACTCAGACTGGTCAACGCTGTCTGGGGTAGGGGACGCAGGGCACACAGTGCCGGCTATACACATAATGATTGAGAAACCTCAGTTAAAGGCTAAATCAATGTATATGTCTCATTGGAAAGAGGAGGCAGAATGATCCATGGGCTGTATCTGATAGGGCTGAAACACGCTGTGGGACCCACATTGATGGATGGCCTAATTGGTTAAGTCATGACTAATGATGTATCAATGCTAATAGCAGCACGGCTGTCACCTGGAAGATGGAAAGGCTGGACTTGGCGGCGGGGCGGGTCGTCATGGCGATGCTGATCTCTGATGACTCACACTCGTGGATGGTGACGATCTTGAGGGCCAGGGGCGGGATGTGGAGGTGTGTGAGTCGCGCATTCTTCAGGTGGTGGAAGTCACCCTCAGTCAACGTGTACCTGAGGTGGAACACAGTTGAGAAACAGTTCAGAGAGTTCAAGGCTGATGCAATATAAATGCTATTGTGCAATCCCTTGCAAGGAATCTTCTTCTATCCTCGTCCTCGGGAGCCACAAGGAGTGAAGTATTTTGTTCTCAGCTATCACTACACCTGATTAGATCGTTTCCTTTGTTGGAAGGTTTTAGTACTGGGCTGGAAAAAAAGCTTGCACACACTGTAGGTTCCTGGGACCAGAATCAGAGAATATTAGTTTAGGGAGAGATGGTGAATAGAGAATGCTGATGGATCATGGGTGCAGTTACTGAGCTGTGTTAATTTTCAAGTGATAAAAAAAACAGATTTTCTCACTTCAAACTGAAGGCTCAGCTGTAATATGTATTTTGCCCTACAGAATCTCTCAACTTAATTTGCATATCAGAATGAGGTGGGGCTCATGCAAAGAACCCGGACAGTCAGAAAGAGAGAGCACACAGAGCTTAGTTACCATACATAATACATTTAAGCAATAAGGCCAGAGGTGTGGTTATGGCCAATATAACATGGATAAGGGCTGTTCTTATGCACGACGCAACACTGAGTGCCTGGACACAGTCATTAGCCGTCATATATTGGACATACAGTGCCTTGCGAAAGTATTCGCCACCCTTGAACTTTGCGACCTTTTGCCACATTTCAGGCTTCAAACATAAAGATATAAAACTGTATTTTTTTGTGAAGAATCAACAACAAGTGGGACACAATCATGAAGTGGAACAACATTTATTGGATATTTCAAACTTTTTTAACAAATCAAAAACTAAAAAAATTTGTCATGCAAAATTATTCAGTTCAGTGAGGATCTCTGAATGATCCAATGTTGACCTAAATGATTAATGATGATAAATACAATCCACCTGTGTTTAATCAAGTCTCCGTATAAATGAACCTGCACTGTGATAGTCTTAGAGGTCCGTTAAAAGCGCAGAGAGCATCATGAAGAACAAGGAACACACCAGGCAGGTCCGAGATACTGTTGTGAAGAAGTTTAAAGCCGGATTTGGATACAAAAAGATTTCCCAAGCTTTAAACATCCCAAGGAGCACTGTGCAAGCGATAATATTGAAATGGAAGGAGTATCAGACCACTGCAAATCTACCAAGACCTGGCCGTCCCCTAAACTTTCAGCTCATACAAGGAGAAGACTGATCAGAGATGCAGCCAAGAGGCCCATGATCACTCTGGATGAACTGCAGAGATCTACAGCTGAGGTGGGAGACTCTGTCCATAGGACAACAAATCAGTCATATATTGCACAATTCTGGCCTTTATGGAAGAGTGGCAAGAAGAAAGCCATTTCTTAAAGATATCCATAAAAAGTGTTGTTTAAAGTTTGCCACAAGCCACCTGGGAGACACACCAAACATGTGGAAGAAGGTGCTCTGGTCAGATGAAACCAAAATTGAACTTTTTGGCAACAATGCAAAACGTTATGTTTGGCGTAAAAGAAACACAGCTCATCACACTGACCACACCATCCTCACTGTCAAACATGGTGGTGGCAGCATCATGGTTTGGGCCTGCTTTTCTTCAGCAGGGACAGGGAAGATGGTTAAAATTGATGGGAAGATGTATGGAGCCAAATACAGGACCATTCTGGAAGAAAACCTGATGGAGTCTGCAAAAGACCTGAGACTGGGACAGAGATTTGTCTTCCAACAAGACAATGATCCAAAACATAAAGAAAAATCTACAATGGAATGGTTCAAAAATAAACATATCCAGGTGTTAGAATGGCCAAGTCAAAGTCCAGACCTGAATCCAATCGAGAATCTGTGGAAAGAACTGAAAACTGCTGTTCACAAATGCTCTCCATCCAACCTCACTGAGCTCGAGCTGTTTTGCAAGGAGGAATGGGAAAAACTTCCGTCTCTCGATGTGCAAAACTGATAGAGACATACCCCAAGCGACTTACAGCTGTAATCGCAGCAAAAGGTGGCGCTACAAAGTATTAACTTAAGGGGGCTGAATAATTTTGCACGCCCAATTTTTCAGTTTTTGATTTGTTAAAAAAGTTTGAAATATCCAATAAATGTCGTTCCACTTCATGATTGTGTCTCACTTGTTGTTGATTCTTCACAAAAAAATACAGTTTTATATCTTTATGTTTGAAGCCTGAAATGTGGCAAAAGGTCGCAAAGTTCAAGGGGGCCGAATACTTTCGCAAGGCACTGTATGTCACAAACCCCTGAGGTGCCCAATTGCCATTATAAACTGGTTACCAATGTAATCAGAACAGTAAATAGTACATTTCTGTCAAACTCGTGGGTTACAGACCCACATCCTATAGCTAAAGTGGGCTACATTGCACAATTATGCAACACGAGTATGTCTGCATTTTGGAAACCCTTTCTATGAATGTGTATAATCCATTTTCAGAGCATCAGTCCCTATAATTATCCTGTAATAAAACCATCCATAAAAAACACTTTTAAAACTGCCTTTATAATGTATTACACAGTTGTCTCCATAATGTCTTCCAATGTAACAAACTATGCGCCAATCTTCTCACAGATTTTTAAAACAAACACTTTATTGCCAAGGCAGTCATTGTCTTGTAGCGCAGAATATGAGCATATTCAACGTGGTCTAGTGCGGGGGAGTGAGTGGGCGTCTGGATCTGTCTGACCTGCGGCCTTTATCCAGGGCCTTCCTGCCGTGGTTGAAGAGCGCCGCCTCGTTGAAGGAGACCCGGCGTCCGCCCTGGGTGCCCGTGGACAGGAAGCGCTCCGTCTCCATGTCCACGTGGGAGCTGGCGGCCGACAGGCAGTCTGACTCGTCGACCCGGATGGTGATCTCTGCTGGGGGAGAGTGGGGTGTATAGAGGGAGAGTTAAAGGTCTGGTGGAAGAACAGCACCACAGCCTCATTTACTATTGTCTTGTTGTCATGCAAATGTGTCTATGTCTAGTATTTTATGTATTCTAAATGGAGCTGTGCTTGTTCTAATATATTCAGAGACAACAGATCTGATAGTGTAGTAAATGTATTTTTTATTAGGGACAGAGCCTTCAGAAAGTATTCACACCCCTTGACTTTTTCTTCAATTTGTTGTTACAGCCTGAATTTAAAATGGTTTTAATTGAGATGTTTTGTGTCACTGGCTTATACACAATACTCCATAACGTCAAAGTGGAGTTATGTTTTTAGAAATGTTTACAAATTAAATAATTAAAGCTAAAATGTCTTGAGTCAATAAGTATTCAACCCTTTTGTTATGGCAAGCCTAAATACACAGAACAGAAACATAAACGCAACATGTAAAGTGTTGGTCCCATGTTTCATGAGCTGAAATAAAAGATCCCAGAAATGTTCCATACGCACAAAAGCCTAATTCTCTAAAATGTTGTGCACAAATTTGTTTACATCCCTGTTAGTGAGCATTTCTCCTTCGCCAAGATATTCCATCCACCTGACAGTTGTGGCATATCAAAAAGCTGATTAAACAACATGATCATTACACAGGTGCACCTTGTGCGGGGGACAATAAAAGTCCACTCTAAAATGTACAGTTGTGTCACAACACAATACCACAGACGTCTCAAGTTTTGAGAGAGTGTGCAATTGGCTTGCTGACTGCTGGAATGTCCACCAGAGCTATGGCCAGAAAATGGAATGTTCATTTCTCTACCATAAATCGCCTCCAACGTCGTTTTAGAGAATTTGACAGTACGACCAACTGGCCTCACAACCGCAGACCACGTGTATGGCGTTTTGTGGCGAGCGGTTTGGTCATGTCAACATTGTGAACAGAGTTCCCCATGGTGGCAGTGGGGTTATGGTATGGGCAGGCATAAGCTACATACAATGAACACAATTGCATTTTATCAATGGCAATTTGAATGCACAGAGATACCATGACGAGATCCTGAGGCCCATTGTCATGCCATTCATCCGCCGCCATCACCTCAAGTTTCAGCATGATAATGCACAGCTCCATGTCCCAAGGATCTGAACCCAAATCCTGGAAGTTTAAAATGTCCCAGTTCTTCCAAGGCTTATATACTCACCAGACATATTTGGGATGCTCTGGTTCGATGTGTACGACAGCATGTTCCTGCCCAATATAAAGCAACATTGCAAAGTCATTGAAGAAGATTGGGACAACATTCCACAATCAACCGCCTGATCAACGCTCTGCGAAGGAGATGTCAGGCTGCATGAGGTAAATGGTGGTCACACCAGATACGGACTGGTTTTCTGATCCACGCCCCTACTTTTCTTTTAAAGGTACAGTTGAAGTCGGAAGTTTACATACACCTTAGCCAAATACATTTAAACTCAGTTTCTCACAATTCCTGACAATTCCATGTCTTAGGTCAGTTAGGATCACCACTTTATTTTAAGAATGTGAAATGTCAAAATAATAGTAGAGAGAATGATTTATTTCAGCTTTTATTTATTTTATCGCATTCCCAGTGGGTCAGAAGTTTACATACACTCAATTAGTATTTGGTAGCATTGCCTTTAAATTGTTTAACTTGGGTCAAACGTTTCAGGTAGCCTTCCACAAGCTTCCCACAATAAATTGGGTGAATTTTGGCCCATTCCTCCTGACAGAGCTGGTGTAATTGATTCAGGTTTGTAGGCTGGTGTTCTTCAGCTTACAAGCTTCACACTTTTTCCTCCAAACATAACAATGGTCATTATGGCCAAACAGTTCTATTTTTGTTTCATCAGACCAGAGGACATTTCTCCAAAAAGTGTGATCTTTGTCCCCATGTGCAGTTGCAAACCGTAGTCTGGCTTTTTTATGGTGGTTTTGGAGCAGTGGCTTCTTCCTTGCTGAGCGGCCTTTCAGGTTATGTCGATTTAGGACTTGTTTTACTGTGGATATAGATACTTTTGTACCTGTTTCCTCCAGCATCTTCACAAGGTAGTCTGCTGTTGTCCTGGGATTGATTTGCACTTTTCACACCAAAGTACGTTCATCTCTAGGAGACATAACACGTCTCCTTCCTGAGCGATATGACGGCTGCTTGGTTCCATGGTATTTATACTTGCGTACTGTTGTTTGTACAGAAAAACGTGGTACCTTCAGGCGTTTGGAAATTGTGCCCAAGGATGAACCAGACTAGTGGAGGTCTATAATTTTTTTTCTGAGGTCTTGGCTGATTTCTTTTGATTTTCCCCTGATGTCAAGCAAAGAGGCACTGAGTTTGAAGGTCGGCCTTGAAATACATCCACAGGTACACCTCCAATTGACTCAAATTATGTCAATTAGCCAATCAGAAGCTTCTAAAGCCATGACATCATTTTCTGGAATTTTTCCAAGCGGTTTAAAGGCACAGTCAACTTAGTGTATGTAAACTTCTGATCCACTGGAATTTTGATACAGTGAATGATAAGTGAAATAATCTGTCTGTAAACAATTGTTGGAAAAATTACTTGTGTCATGAACAAAGTAGATTTCCGAACCGACTTGCCAAAACTATAGTTGGTTAACAAGACATTTGTGGAGTGACTGAAAAACAAGTTTTAATGACTCCAACCTAAGTGTATGTAAACTTCTGACGTCAACTGTATCAGTGACCAACAGGTGTATATCTGTATTCCCAGTCATGTGAAATCCATAGATTAGGGCCTAATGAATTTATTTCAATTGACTGATTTTCTTATATGAACTGTAACTCAGTAAAATCTTTTCAATTGTTGCATTTATATTTTTGTTCAGTATAGATTTCAGTGGGGCGGTGGTAATCTACTCTAGTGGCATGATTTTTTTTTTAAGACTACCTCATCTTTTGTACCCCACACATACAATTATCTGTAAAGTTCCTCAGTCGAGCAGTGCATTTCAAAAACAGATTCAACCACAAAGACCTGGGAGGTTTTCCAATGCCTTGCAAAGAAGGGCACCTATTGGTAGATGGGGTATAAATAAAAAAGTCAGATATTGAATATCCCCTTGAGCATGGGGAAGTTATTCATTGCACTTTGAATCAATATTTAATTGTAATTTTTTAATTTTACCTTTATTTAACCAGGCAAGTCAGTTAAGAACAAATTCTTATTTTCAATGACGGCCTGGGAACAGTGGGTTAACTGCCTGTTCAGGGGCAGAACGACAGATTTTTACCTTGTCAGCTCGGGGGTTTGAACTCGCAACCTTCCGGTTACTAGTCCAACGCTCTAACCACTAGGCTACCCAGTCCCTACAAAGATACAGGCGTTTTTCTAACTTAGTTGTTGGAGAGGAAAGAAACCACTTTATGATTTCACCATGAGGCCAACGGTGATTTTAAAACAGTTACAGAGTTTAATGGCTGTGATAGGAGAAAACTGAGGATGGGTCAACAACGTTGTTGTTACTCCACATTAGTAAGCTTAAATGACAGAGTGAAAAGAAGGAAGCATGTACAGAATAAAAATATTCTGAAATATGCAGCCTGTTTGCAATAAGGTACTGAGTAAAACTGACTTTATGTCCTGAATAAAGTGTTAGGGGCAAATCCAACACGTTACTGAATACCAGTCTTCATTTTGTCAAGCATGGTGCTGACTGCATCATGTTATGGGAATGCTTGTCATTGGCAAGGACTAGGGAGTTGTTTTGGATTTTAAAAGATAAAACTCTAGAGGAAAACCTGTTTCAGTCTGCTTTCCAACTGACACTGGGAGACAAATTCACCATTCAGCAGGACAATAACCTAAAACCCAAGGCCATATATACACTGGAGTTGCTACCAAGACAACACTGAATGTTCCTGAGTGGCCTAGCTAGTCAGAACTTGACTTAAATCAGCTTGAAAATCTATGGCAAGCCATTCTCAGGGCTGTCTAGCAATGGCAGAGCTTGAAGAATTTTTAAAAGAATGTGCAAATATTGTATACTGAACAAAAATAAACAACAATTTCAAAGATTTTACTGAGTTACAGTTCATATAAGGAAATCAGTCAACTGAAAATAAATGAATTAGGCCCTAATCTATGGATTTCACATGACTGGTGCAGCCACTTGGCAGCCAGATCCTACCACTCATGAGCCAGGTCCAGCCAATCAGAATGAGTTTATCCCCAGAAAAGGGCTTTATTAAAGGCAGAAATCTTCCTCAGCACCCTACCCCCCACTGGATGTGGAGGCCCCAGGCTGGCGTGGTTGCATGTGGTCTGTGGTTGTGAGGCCGGTTGGATGTACTGCCAAATTCTCTACAAAATGTCTGTTTTGTAAAATGGGACCAACAGTTTACATGTTTGTTCAGTATACAATCCAGGTGTGCAAAGTTCTTAGAGATTTACCCCCAAAAGACTGACAGCTGTAATGTGATTCTAACATCTATTGACTCAGGGGGTTGAATACTTATGTAATCAAGACTCTTTATATTAGCTTTTTATTTATAATATATATATTTTTTATAAATGTTCACATTTTTCTTCCACTTTGACATTACAGATGATTTTGTTCGTTTACAAAACTGACATTTAAAGCCATTTTAATCCCACTTCGTAACACAACAAAAGGTGGTAAAAGGGGTGGGAATACTTTCTGAAGGCACTTTAAGTACTTTGTCTCGCTTAATGAATGTAATGTGTTACTGAATTATCATACCCAGCAGAGAGCGGAGATCCTCAGAAAACCCACATCTAAATGTTTGTATTTACACCGCATGATTACGTATCAGAGGAGCATGACCTTTTATCCCTGCTCTTGGGAGAAAACATGGCAGCTAGCTGCCGAAACAGTGACTTTAAAGAAATGATTTGCATCGGAGCAAAAGTTTCTATTTTATTCGGCTGCTATAGATTCTTTTCCCAAGTGCGGAAGAATGATAAACATGGTTTTGACTCTCACTCACCATGGACTGGTTGAGACGCCTCAGTGTAGGTCGTGTTGGTTTTCTCAGGGTCGTCGCTGGCACTGCAGCACAGAGGAGCAGATCAATGCACAGACATTATTACCACTGATGTCTATGGCTGTGTCTCAAATCATACGCTAGTCTCTATTTAGTGCAGTACTTTTGACCTATATAGGGAATAAGGTGTGATTTGAGATGTTTCCTATGCATTTAGAACTTTAGGCCAGCTGACAGTAGCACATAGAGAGGACCAGGATACTCTCACTGCAAGGTCAATCAGACTAGTAGCAGTAGAATCAATGCACATGTAAATCATGTCAGGTGACATGGAAACCTTCAGGGAGAAGGAACCTCCTGACCTCTTCAATAGAGAATGGGATGTCAGTTCTATACTATGGGTTTCAGTGGAGGCTGCTGAGGGGAGGATGGATCATAATAATGGCTGGAACGGAGCAATGGAAACCATGTGTTTGATTCCATTCCATTGATTCTACCTCAGCCAATATCACGAGCCCATCCTCCCCAATTAAGGTGCACCAACCTCCTGTGACGGGTTTTCTACTAATAAATATTACTAGATTAAATGTATGATCTGCAGTTCTAATCATATAC
This sequence comes from Oncorhynchus masou masou, assembly GCF_036934945.1. NCBI lineage: Eukaryota > Metazoa > Chordata > Actinopteri > Salmoniformes > Salmonidae > Oncorhynchus > Oncorhynchus masou. Next base: position 79,439,518 of record NC_088235.1, on the reverse strand, counting down.
GTGTCTCGAAGGGGAGGAATTGTTTATTCCCTATATGCTAATTGCCCTGAATGCAGTGTTTTTGACCCCCCCACCACAGCCTTATACTGGAGCAGTAGAGCAGCGGAGGTCTGTCAGTGCGTCTGCGGTTCCTTTGTGCTATATTATCTGTGAGAGAATGACTTGAGGGATTTCTCTGTCCGCCCGGCTCTGTGCTTTCATTTCCTCTGTGCGCTCTGCCTGCGGTGTGTGTGTGTGTTTCACAGGGCTGCAGCCACAGCTTATAGCAGTGTGAGACGCAAGATGAATCACCGCCGATGGCTGCTATGAAATCTTATTACACTCATCATTTGTACCAGTCAGCACTACTCTACCCTGGCCAGCCTGCAGCTGCCTCTGCCTCTATGTGCTGCTGTGTACAGAAAGGAGAGGCGCATGGTAATGGAATAAACATGGCTTTCTATTCAAATATTTGGATGGTCTCCATCTCACTCAGACATACATAGCTACATCACTAAACCATGCAGACTAGTGGTCTGACCTGTTATAGCTGCGGTCTCCATCACAGCAGCGTCTGGAGACAATCAGGATGACAGACAGCAGGACCAGTGTTCCCCCTAGGAAGATGGACAGGAGCACCAGCAGTAGGACGTAACCATTCTGTTGTTTACCAGGCTCAAATGGGACCCCCTGGAGAAACATTGGAGAGGATGAGGGACACCTGGGTGCACAGGTGTGCTGATTGTTCTGGGGTTGAGGCTAAGTGCAGGACTAAGTTCCCGAGAGGAATGGGTGTTTACTGAGAGACAGGGACCACTGAGGCTGTGTGTGTAGGGTAAAGTGGAGAAGGAGTTTTTTTTCCCCTTCTCACATGAACATCAAAGCCCAGAGTATAGCTACTTGTAGCAGGGCCTCCTGGCTAATTGCTCCCCTGATCTCTGTATGATCAGGCTATTCATGTGAGACAAGGCAGCAGGAAGCCTAAATGGAAGAGAGAAAAAAAACACTACACTTTCCTCAGCAACAGTTCTCCTTTTAATTGCTTTTACTTGTTAGAGCTTAATAATTGCTCTCTACATACAGTACCAGTCAAAAGTGGACACACCTACTCATTCAAGGGTTTCTTTATTTTTACTATTTTCTACATTGTACAATAATATTGAATACATATGGAATCATGTAGTAACCAAAAAAAAAAAGTGTTAAATCAAAAATATTTTATACTTAAAATGCTTCAAATTAGCCAGCTTTTACCTTGATGACAGTTTTGCACACTCTGGTCATTCTATCAACCAGCTTCATGAGGTATGGAATGCATTTAACAAGGCACTCCTGTAAAGGCACTCCTGTAAATTTAAAAGGAATTTGTGAAATGTCTTTCCTTCTTAATGCATTTGAGACAATCAGTTGTGTTGTGACAAGGTAGTGTTGGTATACAGAAGATAGCTGTAATGAAGACACTGAAACAAGAAGCAGATGAAACATTTAATAAAACAAACATGGAACCAGACAACATAGTAGTATCTTTGCATAAACACAGGATCAATACTGACTGGGGAAGGAACCTAAGGGTGTGCCAGATATAGGAGCGGTAATAAGTGAGGTAACAGAGTCCAGGTGTGCCTCATGGCGTACAAGTATGTGTAATGATGGATCCCAGGACTGGTGGTTAGTATACCGGTGACGCCGGAGGGGAGGAGCAGACGAGTCAGTACCCTGGCGCGCGGCTCCAGCCGCAGGATGACGCCGACCAAAGGGATGGCCCCGAGGACGAGGAGCGGGCCAGTCGGTAAAAGATGGTATTCACGGATGGTGTTGGGATCCAGAATGTCCTCCACCAGGAATCCAACACCGCTCCTCTGGGCTATACCCCTAGCAGTCCACCAGGTACTGAAGCCGACCCTCACAACAGTCGGGAGTCCAGTAGAGATCTGACGGCATAGGCCAGACCCCCCCCTCGGTGTCCAGCTAGGGGACCAGGAACCACCAGCCTGAAAAGGGAGACATGAAAAACAGTGAGATACGGTAGTCACTGCAAAGCTGTAACCTGTACGTCACCTCGTTGATCCTCCAGAACGGCCCCACAAACCGGGGCCTCAGCTTCTTGCAGGGCAGGCGAAGTGGGAGTGTGATCTGGGTGTTGGTGAAAAGTCCCTTCAGTAAACGGAAGGCCTTGTTGGCTGCTGGGCTCCACACCAACCTACAGGGCCCACCCTTGAGGAGAGGTGACAGACCTGAAGTTCCTGATGAAATGGAGGTAGAAGTTGGCAAACCCCAAAAACCGTTAACCCCTTTATGTTGGTTGGAACAGGCCATGACCTGACCACATCTACCTTCTTGTCATCCATCCTCACTTCCTGCGGGCTGATTTTGTAGCCTAAGAAGGAGACAGCCTTCTGATGAAATTGGCACTTCTCAGCCTTGAAGAACAGGTGGTTAGCCAGGAGATGTTCCAGGACTGCTCGAACGTTAGTGATGTGATCCTCCAGGGTAGCCTAGTAGACCAGGATGTCATCGATATACACGACCACCTGGCGTCCGAGCATGTCCCTGAACACCTCATTAATGAATGCCTGGAACACTGACAGAGCATTAGCTAAACCAAATAGCATAGTGACCAGACATCGTGCTAAATGCAGTCTTCTACTCATCCCCCTCCTGGAACCGGATGAAATTGTATGCACACCTCAGGTCCAGTTTGGTAAAGAACCTGGCCTCGCGAAGCTGTTCAATGGCTGCCGGCACTAACGGGAGAGGGTAAGGTACTTTGCGGTGATTGCGTTGATTCCTATGTACTCAATACATGGGCGTAACCTTCAATTTTTTGGGGCCACGAAGAAGAAACCAGCCAACACAGGAGAAGTGGACGTGCAGATGAAACCTTGTTGGAGCGCCTCTTGGATGTAATCATTCATGGCGTGGGTCTCAACCACTGACAGAGGGTAAATGCATCTGTGCAGAGGCACAGACCCTGCCAGCAGGTTGATGGCACAGTGCCAGGGGATGATGAGTAGAAAGACAGGTGGCGCCGGTCTTGGAGAATACCTCCCGCAGGTCCTGGTATACCTCCGGGATATTGGGCTGAAGGGAAACCACAGGACTTGCAACTGAGGTGGAACCACATGGGATGGGGAAGCAGGTCCTCTGGCATTCGGGTGACCAGTCTGATTCTCATCCTCGACCATGAGATGGTGAGGTTATGGCGTTAAAGCCAAGGGGAGGCCGAGGATGATCTTGTGAATTGGTGATGAAGAAGGATATTCTCCTGATGAATGGACTCAATGGTGAGGATGAGTGGTTGGGTGATGTGAGAGATTCCGGATCCTAGTGGCCGATTATCAAGGGCTTGAACCGGGAAAGGAGAGGAGAACGGGTATGAGATGATGTTAAGAGAGGAGGCAAGGGTCTGATCAAGGCACCGGAATCCACAAACGCTGTAGACATGTACATGAGGGACAGTCAACTAGTGTGATGGACACCAAACAGAGAGTTTAGTAGAAAGTGATGAAGATGGAATACTTACTCCTGTCCTATGAGGTGGAAGATCACGTGACCATCACTCTGCTCTTGTGGATCCCGGATTAGCAAGCACCGGACACGGCTGGAACTGGTGCCCTCCTTGACCACAATACAGCCCCCGTCTGCATCGTTCAGCAGCCGGAAGGTGTGAGACCCCTACCTCCATGGGTTCAGGCTCTGATCCAGAGTGTTCTCTGAGGGAGGGAGAGAAGTGATGAGAGTTCCACTCACGTAGTAGGTCCTCCAGATGGATGGCCATCGCAATGAGTGTGTCCAAAGAGGTTGTCATCTCGACAGACCAATTCCATCTGGACCTCCTCGCACAGACCTCTTTGGAATAGCATATGAAGCGCCGGCTCGTTCCATCTGCTGGATGCTGCTACTGTCCGGAAGGTGATCATGTACTCAGCAGCAGTCTGGTCCCCCTGACGTAATTGGAATAAGCACTCACCCCTCTCTATGCCCTTCGGGGGATGCTTGAAGATGCATTTGAACAGATCCATGAACCCCTCATATGAATCTAGCTCATCCTCTCTCCCAGGCAGCCATGGCCCATTCCAAAGCCCGCCCAGTCAGAGAAATAACCGTGGCAATCTTGGACCTCTAGGTGGTGGGGGCTCCCCTTTGGTGCATAAAGAAGAGGGAGCACTGAAGTAGGAAGCCACAGCATTTAGATGGGGTGCTGTCATATTTATCCGGGGAGGGACAAACGGGTATCACTGACCTGAGTGGGTTGCTGAATGGGCTGTTGTGCTGGCGCAACTATTTGCAGAGTATCCTCCACTAGTTGACGGCAATGTATGTTCGAGACTGAAGAAACTCTCCCATAGCCGTCCCCAGTTGTGCCAGCTGGTCCTAGTGTTGACGTAGAAGGTATCCCTGCTGGTTTGGACCAAATCCATATTATGGCAAGAACCGCTTAAATTATCGAAGAGAAACGACAGTCCATCACTTTAAGACATGAAGATTAAGAACTTTGGAAGTTCTCAAGTGCCGTCAAAAGCCATCAGGCGCTATGATGAAACTGGCTCTCATGAGGACCGCCACAGGAAAGGAAGACCCAGAGTTACCTTTGCTGCAGAGGATAAGTTCATTAGAGTTACCAGCCTCAGATAATTGGCAATTAACTGCACCGCAGATTGCAGCCCAAATAAATGCTACAGAGTTTAAGTAACAGACATCTCAACATCAACTATTCAGAGAAGACTGCATGAATCAGGCCTTCATGGTCAAATTGCTGCAAAGAAATGGCTAGTAAAAGGATAATAATAGACTTGCTTGGTCCAAGAAACACGAGCAATGGACATTAGACCGGTGTAAATCTGTCCTTTGGTCTGATGAGTTCAAATTTGAGGTTTTTGGTTCCAACCGCAATGTCTTTGTGAGACAGTAGGTGAACAGATGATCTCCGCATTTGTGGTTCCCACCATGAAGCATGGAGGAGGTGGTGTAATGGTGCTTTGCTGGTGACACTGTCAGTGATTTTAATTTTAAATTGTATTTTTTTAGAATTCAAAGCACACTTAACCAGCATGGCTACCACAGCAGTCTGCAGCAATACGCCATCCCATCTGGTTTGCGCTTAGTTGGACTATCATTTGTTTTTCAACATGACAATGAGCCAAAACACACCTCCAGGCTGTGTAAAGCATATTTGACCAAGGATAGTGATGGAGTGCTGCATCAGATGACCTGGCCGCCACAATCACCCAACCTCAAACTAATTGAGATAGTTGGGATGAGTTGGACCACACAGTGAAGGAAAAGCAGCCAACAAGTGCTCAGCATATGTGGGAACTCCTTCAAGACTGTTGGAAATTAATTCCAGGTGACTACCTCATGAAGCTGGTTGAAAGAATGCCAAGAATGTGCAAAGCTGTCAAGGCAAAGGGTGGCTACTTTGAAGATTCTCAAATATAATTGACTTATTTAATATTTTGCTTACTACATGATTCCATGTGTTATATCATAATTTTGCTGTCTTCATTATTATTCTACAATGTAAAAAATAAAGAAAACCACTTGAATGAGTAGGTGAGTCCAAACTTTTGACTGGTACTGTACTTCTGCCCATTGTGTAAGACCAGGTATGGTAAGGGTGATCAAAACTCTAGTAGCTTTCAGATGTTAAAAACAGACCACGCTATGAGAAATACAAACAATCCACTGTGCAGATGCATAACCTTACCAATTACAGCATGCAGGTTGACGCCATTGATTTACACCCACTGGTTTGTGCGCCGTGAATCTATAAATGCCACAGAGCAGTTTATCAATTGTGGCCTGTGCTATTAATCTGTCTGCACCTAAGACAGGAAAAGGTGCTCTGATGGTGGCTGAATACAACAGGGAGGAGATTTTAGGCTGGCTGTTCAACGCATAGTTTAGGTTCGACCAAAAAGGTCATTCTGAAGGAGGTTGGACTTCCATATGATAGAAATGTGTCTACCTAAAAACTTTAGAAAGAGGTAGGAGCTTCCTTTCAGACAGTAAACCTTCACCCCGCCAACAGCATGTTAAGGCACTTTGGCTCTAGAGAAGCTGTGTGGGGCTAATTGAAAAAGCATCAGACAACCAGAAAGTCCCTTTTGATAGACTACTATCCAAACAAAAGCCTTAGAAACGCTCCAGCTAGTTTCCTCAGAAACAAACTTTTGGGACTTCATTCATCCATTGCATTGTTAGATGCAAACCGCTCAAGGGCAGCAGTACAACTGTTGTACAAAGGCATGCTGCTATTGTAAGCATGTTTAATACCAGTGACAAAGGCTTCAGTTCATGCAGTAACCAAGGTTAAAAACTGTAGTCTGTACCATAAACTCAGTAATATTCATGTTACCCCAGTGTTGACTGCTGACGTCAGAAAATAATTTCTCTAAGGAGGAATTAAATTTAAGATTAGATCAGGGATTTAATCATTTCAGTCCCAGCCCAGGATGTTCCTTCTATCAGCCATTCAGGCAGAATAGAGGAAGAACAGTCAGCTCTGTCAGTTAGCAGAAAACCCACACAGAAGGGGCTCTGGCAGTGACTTACGGTGGAGTTCTCGGTGAGGTTGTTCCAGACGGTAGACTCATTGCTCATGGTCCAGGCAAGCGTGAGCGTCCCCCTGAGACAACAAACAGGAAGTTAGGCAGCTGTTGGAAGACACCACAAAACACCAGTTATATCTGAGAGATCTACTGTAAATATATCTGCAGACATGTCCCTCTAAAATAATTGAGGAATATGCAGAAAAACAAAAACAGAATGACAAAGGCCTGTAACATAATTATACCGGCTGCATATGAAAGTGGCATTGAATCTGAACAAATACACTTCAGAACATATACCAACACAGTGGCAACAAAATGTATGTGAACCCTTTGGGATGACCTGGATTTCTGCATAAATTGGTCATACAATTTGATCTGATCTTCAATAGACAGTGTGCTTAAACTAATAAACAAGTATACATTCATGTCTTTATTGAACACACAGTGTAAACCTTCAGTGCAGGGTGGAAAAATTGTGTGAACCGTAGGATTTAATAACTGGTTGACCCTCCTTTGGAAGCAATAGCCTCAACCAAACATGTTCTGTAGTTGTGGATCAGACCTGCACAACGGTCAGGAGGAATTTTGGACCATTCCTCTTTACAAAACCGTTTCAGTTCAGCAATATTCTTGTGATGTCTGGTGTGAAGCACTCGAGGTCATGCAACTGCATCTCAAATCAGGTTGAGGTCAGGATTCTAACTAGGCCACTATTTTCTTCTGTTGAAGCCATTCTGGTTGTTGATTTACTTCTGTGTTTTGGGTCGTGTCCTGTTGCATCACCCAACTTCTGTTGAGCTTCAATTGGTGGACAGATAGCTTTATATTCTCCTGCAAAATGTCTTGATAAATGAATTCCCAAGTTTTTCTGTCATGATAGCAAGCTGTCCAGGCCCTGAGGAAGCAAAGCAGCCCCAAACCATGATGCTCCCTCCACCATACTTCACAGTTGGGATGAGTTGTTGATGTGCTGTGACTTTTCTCCATAGTGTTGTGTGTTCCTTACAAACAACGTTTGTTTAATCTGTCCACAGAATATTTTGCCAGTAGCGTTGTGGAATAGCAAGGTGCTTTTTTGCAAAATTCAGACGTGCAGCAATGTTTTTTTTGGACAGCAGTGGCTTCATCCATGGTGTCCTCCTATGAACACCATTCTTGTTTAGTGTTTTGCATATCATAGACTCACAGATGTTAGCATGTTCCAGAGATTTCTGTAAGTCTTTAGCTGACTGACACTCTAGGATTCTTCTTAACCTCATTGTGCACTGCGCTGTGCTCGTCTCATCTTTGCAGGACGGCCACTCCTAGGGAGAGTAGCAACAGTGCTGAACTTTCTCTATTTACAGACAATTTGCCCTTACTGTGGACTGATGAACATCAAGGCTTTTAGAGATATTTTTGTAACCTTTTCCAGCTTTATGAAAGTCAACAATTCTTAATCTTAATCTTTTGTGAGCTTTGATTCACATCAGGCAATGCTTCTTGTGAATAGCAAACTCCAATTGTGTGTTTTTTAGAGGACCGGGCAGCTCTAACCAACATCTCCAATCTCGTCTCATTGATTGGACTCCAGGTTAGCTGACTCGATTCCAATTAGCTTGGAGAAGTCATTAACCTAGGGTGTTGACGTACTTTTTCCACCATACACTGTGAATGTTTAAATGATGCATTTTCCTTGTCCATATTGAATACAATCATTTGTGTTATTAGTTTAAGCACACTGTGTTTGTCTATTGTTGAGACTTTGATGAAGGTCAGATTACATTTTATGACCAATTTATGCAGAAATTCATGGCAATTCCAAACAGTTCACATACAAAGTATGTACATACAGTGGCAAGACAAGTTCAAATATAAATAAAACCCAGCAAACTGCGAATATTCAAGATATTAATCGAACATTACTATTAAGTTCTCATTAGGGTTTGAGCTAACATTAGGATGATAACAACCCATAAACATTAAAATGGTGATTTAAAAAAAACAACTAAATATTTTATCAAAGAAAATGTTTGGAATTAAATTTCCTTGGGATTCTCTAACATTCACAAAAATGTTGTTCATAACATCTGTAAAAAAAACACCATAGAACATTCTCCTAAGGATCTCAGCTTGCCAGGGAACATATACTGAACAAAAATATCAATGCAACAATTTCAAAGACTTGACTGAGTTACAGTTCATATAAGGAAATAAGTCAATTGAAATAAATTTGGCCCTAATCAATGGATTTCACCTGCCTGGGAATACAGATACGCATCTGTTGATCACAGATATAGTGCATTTGGAAAGTATTCAAACCCCTTGACATATTTTTTATTTTACCTTTATTTAACTAGGCAAGTCAGTTTAGAACAAATTCTTATTTTCAATGACAGCCTAGGAACAGCGGGTTAACTGAATTGTTCAGTGGCAGAACGACAGATTTTTACCTTGTCAGCTTGGTGATTTGATCTTGCAACCTTTCGGTTACAAGTCCAACGCTCTAACCACTAGACTACCTGCCGCTTACTCTAAAGTAAACAAAAAATGTGTTACGTTACAGATTTATTCTAAAATTGATTGAATTCCCCCATCAAAAATCAACACCCCATTATGACATAGCAAAAACTGGTTTAGACATTTTTGCAAATGTCTAAAAAAATTAACTGAAATATTACATTTGTATTCAGACCCTTTACTCAGTACTTTGTTGAAGCACCTTTGCCGGCGATTACAGCCTTGACTATGATGTTACAAGCTTGGCAAACCTGTATTTGGGGAGTTTCTCACATTCTTCTGTGCAGATCCTCTCAAGTTGTCAGGTTGGATGGGGAGCATCGCTGTACAGCTATTTTCAGGTCTCTCCAGAGATGTTCAAATCGGGTTCAAGTCCGGGCTCTGGCTGGCCCACTAAAGGACATTGCGACTTATCCTGCTGCGTTGTCTTGACTGTGTGCGGGACATTATCCTGTTGGAACTTTTGAAACCAGTCAGATCCTGAGAGCTCTGGAGCAGCTTGTCATCAAGGATCTCTGTACTTTACTCCGTTTATCTTTCCCTTGATCCTGACTAGTCATCAGACCAGAGAATGTTTCTCATGGTCTGAGAATCATTTAGGTGCCTTTTGGCAAACTACAAGTGGGCTGTTATATGCCTTTTACTGAGGAGTGGCTTCTGTCTGGCCACTCTATCATAAAAGGCTTAATTGGAAGACTGATGCAGAGATGGGAGAACCTTCCAGAAGGACAAGCATCTCCACAGAGGAACTCTAGAGCACTGTCAGAGTGAACATCAGGTTCTTGGTCCCTTCCCTGACCAAGGCCCTTCTCCCCCGATTGCTCAGTTTGGCTGGGTGGCCAGTTCAAGGAAGAGTCTTGGTGGTTCCAAACTTCTTCAATTTAAGAATGATGGAAGCCACGGTCTTCTTGGAGACCTTCAATTATGCAGATTCTTTTTTGGTACCCTTCCCCAGATCTGTGCCCCAGCACAATCCTGTCTCTGAGCACTATGGACAATTCCTTCGACCTCATGGCTTGGTTTTTGCTCTGACATGCTCAGTCAACTGTGGGACTTTATATATAGGACAGGTGTGCGCATTTCCAAATCATATCCAATCAATTTACTACAGGTGGACTCCAAATCAAGTTGTAGAAGGATGATCAATGGAAACAGGATGTACTGAATCTCAATTTGAGTCTCATAACAAAAGGGTCTTAACACTTATGTAAATTAATATTTTTTTTTTAATTGTGTAGATGGATAAAAAAAAATCTCATCAAGTTCATAATAAGGCTGTAATGTAACAAAATGTGGAAAAGAGAAGGGGTCTGAATACTTTCCGAATGTACTGTAAAAACTGGAATATGTTCCGGGATTCATCCAATGGCATTAAGGAGTATAACACCCCAGTCATCGCCTTCATCAATAAGTGCATCAACGACTTCGTCCCCACAGTGACTGTACGTATATATCCCAACCAGAAACCATGGATTACAGGCAAAATCCGTATCGCGCTAAAGACTAGAGTTGCCGCTTTCAAGGAGCGGGCCATTAATCTGGACACCTATAAAAGAAATCCCGCTACGCCCTCAGACGAACCATCAAACAAGCAAAGTGTCAATACAGGATTAAGACTCAACCCTACTACACCAGCTCTGACGCTCGTCGGATGTGGCAGGGCTTGAAAACTATTACGGCCTACAAAGGGAAACCCAGACGCGAGCCTACCAGACGAGCTGATTGCCATTTATGCTCACGTCGAGGCAAGCAACACTGACGCATGCACAAGAGCACCAGCTGTGTTTTAGCGCTCTCGGTAGCCAATATGAGCAAGACCTTTAAACAGGTCAACATTCACAAAGCCGCAGGGCCAGAGATTACCAGGATGCGTACTCAAAGCATGCACGGACCAACTGGCAAGTGTCTTCACTGACATTTTCAACCTCTCCCTGACTGAGTCTGTAATACCTACATGTTTCAAGCAGACCACCATAGTCGCTGTGCCCAAGGAAGCAAAGGTAACCTGCCTAAATGATTACCGCCCGTAGCACTCACGTCGGTAGCCATGAAGTGCTTTGAAAAGCTGGACATGGCTCACATCAACGCCATCATGTCAGAAACCCTACACCCACTCCAATTCGCATACCATCCCAACAGATCCATAGATTATGTAATCTCAATCGCACTCCACATTGCCTTTCCCCACCTGGACAAAAATAACACCTATGTGAGAATGCTGTTCCTTGATTACAGCTCAGCGTTCAACACCAGTGCCCACAAAGCTCATGACCCTGGAACTAAACACCTCCCTCTGCAACTGGATCCTGGACTTCCTGACAGGCTGCCCCCAGGTGGTGAGAGTAGGCAACTACACATCTGCCACACTTATCCTCAACACTGGGGCCCCTCAGGGTTGTGTACTTAGTCCCCTCCTGTACTCCCTTGTTCACCCACGACTGAGTGGTGAAACGACTCCAACACCATCAAGTTTGCTGACGACAACAGTGGTAGGCCTGATCACCGACAACGAGAGCCTATAGGGAGGAGGTCAGAACTGGCAGTGTGGTGCCAGGACAACCGCTCCCTCAATGTGAGCAAGACAAAGGAGCTGATTGTGGACAACAGGAAAAGGTGGGCCGAACAGGCCCCCATTAACATCAACGGGGCTGTAGCGGAGTGGGTCGAGAGTTAAGTTCCTTGGTGTCCACGTCACCAACAATATATCATGGTCCAAACACACCAAGACAGTCGTGATTAGGGCACAAAACCTTTTCCCCCCTCAAGAGACTTTAAATATTTGACATGGATCCCCAGAACCTCAAAAAGGTTCTACAGCTGCATCCTGAGCATCCTGACCGGTTTCATCACCGTCTGTTATGGCAACTGCTCAACATCTGACTGTAAGGCACTACAGAGGGAAGCAGATATGGCCCAGTACATCACTGGGTCCAAGCTTCCTTCAATCCAGGACCTATTTAATAGGCAGTATCAGAGGAAAGACAACTTTTTTTTTTAAACGTCAGAGACTCCATGGCAAGTGGTACCGGAGCACCAAGTCAAGGACCAAAGGCTCCTTAACAGATTCTAACCCCAAGCCATAAGACTGCTGAACAATTAATCAAATGGCCACCAGACTATTACATTGACCCCCCCCCCCTCCATTTGTTTTGTACACTGCTGCTACTCTATTTATTATCTATGCCTAGTCACGTCACCCCTACCTACATGTACAAATTACCTCTAACCTGTACCCCCGCATACTGACTCGGTACCCCCTGTTATTGTGTTACTTTTTACAGCCGGGCACCAGAGGGTAATAGGGATTTTCTTTCTTTACTCTGACAAACTTTACCAGTTGAATGTATACATAACACAATACATTGTATTGCAAGTTAATTATTTTTTATATGCAAATGAAGCAAACTGTCCTTAAATATGCACTAATTTGCATATTACGATCATCGTTTTTCAATACTGGTTCAAGGCAGAATGTTTTTTGTTTTATTATGGTAAGACACTCAATGGTCAGACATACAGATCAGTATATAAAAATGTCATTTTATTAAAAAAACACTTGTATAAAGGATGCCTATAAAATGACACTTAAAATCAAGACAACACAAGATATAAAAAAGCCTCTAAATATGACTATAAGACATAAGAACCCGTGTGTGGAATAATGTGAATGCACATCCTTTGAAGCTCGAGAAATGAATTGGGGCACGTCATTTAGAAAATGGCTGATAAAAAAATGATATGCTAATGCAATTAAAATGTACTTATCTATATATGAGTTTTAATTAATGTGACAACTTCTAAACATCAAATATACCTTTACCTACATTTGTTTCAAGCAACAGAGCATATGCTTTGAATACTGGTCTGTTAAGCAATTCTGGGCAAATTCTCATATCACTTTACTCAATGTCACATACAAAAAATATTTTTATGGCTGTTGAAAGGTGCAGAACGTCAATCAGCCATGCCTGCCCCATATGTAAGGCCCTCTGAGTTGTTGCTGGTGCAGCTTTACTCTCTTGACTGTGTCATGGGACCTGCGCCTACGCTTGGCACACTCCATTGAAGAAAAATCAGCTCTCACAACATGCCTTGCATCCTCCTCTCTGATTGCTTCCAGTGTCACCAATGTGCCGTCAAGCCACAATTTGTTCATCACATTTGATGTAGCAGTGGCTCCCTCATTGAACGTGGTTACTGCCATACTGCCTGCTCCGTCAATGTGGCTTTTGCCCACAAAGACAGTTGGGGCATCTGCGCCGACGCAGAGTTCAGAGTTCAGACAACCATTTGCATTCTGGGTTCCTCCGTGCTACATCCTTTTGAGGACGTTATCATTTGACATCCTATGATATACAGGTACCATTTTCTGTGCAACCTCTAAAAATGTATGGCCTCCAAGGTTTGTGACAGGGTGGATCTTCACCATTTTCTATGGCTCGCTGGTACCAACAACAATCATAAAGCCCTTTTAATATCAGCCGATGTCACAAAGTGCTATACAGAAACCCAGCCTAAAACCCCAAACAGCAAGCAATGCAAATGTCAAAGCACGGTGGCTAGGAAAAACTCCCTAGAAAGGCAGGAACCTAAGAAGAAACCAGGTTCTGAGGGGTCCTCTCCTGGCTGTGCCGGGTGGAGATTATAGCAGTACATGGCCAAGCTGTTCAAGCGTTCATAGACAACCAGTAGGGTCAAATAATAATAAATCAGTGGTTGTAGGAGGGTGCAACAGGTTAGCACCTCAGGAGTAAATGTCAGTTGGCTTTTCATAGCCGATCATTCAGAGTCAAAAAACAGCAGGTCCGGGACAAGGTAACACATTCAGTGAACAGGTCACACCTATCCCATAGTTGGAAGGGAATCCTCTAGTGCCAAGTGCCATCAAAGGATACATTAAGGTCTATGATGGCATCCTCATCCATATCTGCTATATCTGCATATGCTCTTCTAATTGCAGCACTCTCCATAGAATGTGGCCCTCTCTGAATCTAAAAAGGGGGTGGGATAAAGTACTTATGTCTGTCGACATCAGTCATAATTGCAGAACTAAATATCAGCATATTACCCAATGTTAATATTAGCATATATTTACTTTCTGTAACGCATTTTTTTTCCCCTCACTAATCACATTAGCCTACAGTGTCATAGGGCTGTAGCCTAATGCGACACTAATTGTATACAGTGGGGCAAAAAAGTATTTAGTCAGACACCAATTGTGCAAGTTCTCCCACTTAAAAAGGAGAGAGGCCTGTAATTTTCATCATAGGTACACTTCAACTATGACCGACAATGAGAAAACTCCAGAAAAATCACATTGTAGGATTTTTAATGAATTTTTTTTCAAGTTATGGTGGAAAAAAAAGTATTTGGTCAATAACAAAAGTTTCTCAATACTTTGTTATATACCCTTTGTTGGCAATGACAGCGTTTGACAAACATTTGACAAATGTTTTCTGTAAGTCTTCAAGGTTCACACACACACGGTTGCTGGTATTTTGGCCCATTCCTCCATGCAGATCTCCTCTAGAGCAGTGATGTTTTGGGGCTGTTGCTGGGCAACACGGACTTTCAACTCCCTCCAAAGATTTTCTGTGGGCTTGAGATCTGGAGACTGGCTTGGCCACTCCAGGACCTTGAAATGCTTCTTACGAAGCCACTCCTTCGTTGCCCGGGCGGTGTGTTTGGGATCATTGTCATGCTGAAAGACCCAGCCACGTTTCAACTTCAATGCCCTTGCTGATGGTCTTCACTCAAAATCTCACGATACATGGCCCCATTCATTCTTTCCTTTACACAGATCAGTCGTCCTGGTCCCTTTGAAGAAAAACAGATCCAAAGCATGATGTTTCCACCACCATGCGTCACAGTAGGTATGGTGTTCTTTGGATGCAACTCAGCATTCTTTGTCCTCCAAACACGACGCGTTGAGTTTACCAAAAAGTTATATTTTGGTTTCATCTGACATTCTCCCCATCTTCTTCTGGATCATTCAAATGCTCTCTAGCAAACTTCAGACGGGCCTGGACATGTACTGGCTTAAGCAGGGGGACACGTCTGGCACTGCAGGATTTGAGTCCCTGGCGGCGTAGTGTTACTGATGGTAAGCTTTGTTACTTTGGTCCCAGCTCTCTGCAGGTCATTCACTAGGTCCCCCCGTGTGGTTCTGGGATTTTTGCTCACCGTTCGTGATCATTTTGACCCCACGGGGTGAGATCTTGCGTGGAGCCCCAGATTGAGGGAGATTATCAGTGGTCTTGTATGTCTTCAATTTCCTAATAATTGCTCTCACAGTTCATTTCTTCAAACCAAGCTGCTTACCTATTGCAGATTCAGTCTTCCCAGCCTGGTGCAGGTCTACAATTGTGTTTCTGGTGTCCTTTGACAGCTCTTTGTTCTTGGCCATAGTAGAGTTTGGAGTGTGACTGTTTGAGGTTGTGGACAGGTGTCTTTTATACTGATAACAAGTTCAAACAGGTGCCATACAGGTAACGGGTGGAGGACAGAGGAGCCTCTTAAAGAAGAGGTTACAGGTCTGAGAGAGCCAGAAATCTTGCTTGTTTGTAGGTGACCAAATACTTATTTTCAACCATAATTTGAAAATAAATTCATTTAAAAATCCTACAATGTGATTTTCTGGATTTTTTCTCATTTTGTCAGTCATAGTTGAAGTGTACCTATGATGAAAATTACAGGCCTCTCATCTTTTTAAGTGGGAGAACTTGCACAATTGGTAGCTGACTAAATACTTCTTTGCTCCACTGTAGGTCTGTTTTCCTATCACTCTGTTTTGTTAACTTTGAAAACATTTGCTGGAGCAAGGAAATATATATTATTTATACACAGCAAGTCACCTGACAATTATGGGCTACTCCCCCTTTTTATTTATGTGTCACTCTGGTCATTTCTCTGATATAAGCAGAGACTCAAGGAAGGAATCCCTAGGACTTTGCTCATTTTCTTTAGATCTGCATAACCAAGTCCGTGAGCTAGAAGAACCATCCTCACATTTATATCAAATACCACATCTCCCCTGGAGCACTCCTGCAGCCTGGAGGAAGTGTAAACACTCCTAAATTCATCACGATCACCTCATTCTATCATGACGGAATCCCTGGTTGTTGAAGTCTATGGTGATTCTCAGTCCAGTGTTTAGACACTTATGGCAAATCATATCATGTTGTTTTATTTCAGATGTGGGAAAAAAAAGGCTTGATCAGCTTTAATATAGCATATAGATTGTTGCTTCCATCAATGTAAATTGTCTGCATCATTTCCAATCCCCATATATTTTGGGGGTAAATACACACATTTTAGAATATACCTTTATTATTCCCCGCAAACCCTACCAGCCCTCCCCCAATTGGAGTAAACACTTAGGCTTCTACCTATAGTTCATACATATTATACACATTTTACAGACCCTGTATGTTTTACATTTGTTCTCTTGTTGTTATTAGTCCCAACCTTCAGCTTCATTCAACCCCTCCCATATATATATATATATATATCTCTTAACACCATCCATTTTGGATTTCTATTTGCCATATATTTTTAAACTGTGCTGTGATGCTTCACAAAAGTACTGACCCTTTGTTCTCATAGCTTCTACAGATTGTAAATTAATAATAATTTGTATATAAATATTTAAAAAATTGAAGTTTTGAATCCGGCGTTGTTTTGCGTGTCAGTTCATAAACCATGGAATCGGTAGGTCGAAAATGTCTTCAACTATTTTGCAAATTATAATGACACAGCTGTCAATATTTTTGTCCTTAAATGAAATTGGTATAGGTTTTTATTTATCACAATTTTCTTTAACCATTTATGATCTTTAATGCAGGGCCAACAGACAAGTTCCTTACACACACACACCCCCCCCCCCCCCCTTATTTGCCTCTTCCAATTGTGGTAATACTGCAATTTGTTAGTTGTCATTTTGGCTAGTGCAGACATTTCCATATGTTTATGTTAACTGCATGTGTGACCATTTACAAAAAAATACACTTTATCATCAAAATTAAGTTATTTAAAATAAAAAAATCTATTAGTATATTTGAGTTTAACCACAATATTTGTTCTGTCTTCTGAAATTGCAACCAACTTTAAGGCTTGTTAAGATTAAAACATTTGGAGATACTTTTGTTTTCAAATAACCAAAAGTGAACAGTTGGAATCTGAATAAAGGGAAACTGACCATTTATGAACAGGGGGTGAGACATTCTTACTAATTTACTAGAGAACCAGTTTGGATTTAAGTATAACTTTTGTATGACTGAAGCCTTTAGTGAGAGGTCTAATGCTTTAATATTTACTCATTTCTGCCCTCTGAATTCTTATACAAAACAGGCCCTTCTAATTGTGTCTGGCTTGCCATTCCAAATAAAATAGAATATTTTGGGATCATATAATTTAAAAAGCAGGTCACTAGGTGTAGGCAAAACCATAAGCAAATAGGTACACTGTGATATGACTAAAGAGTTAAATAGACAGGTATTTTCCTTTCCATGGTAGCAAGATCTTATCTATTTTTGCTAACTTTCTATAAAAATTTGTTGGAGTGAGATCATTTCTTTCTGGATTTGTATACCGATTATGTCCACATCCTCGTCAGACCATTTTATTGGTAAACTACATGGTAATGCAAAAAGTTGAATTTTTTAGTGATCCAATACGTAATATAGTACACTTAGAATTTGGTTTTAATCCAGAGAGGTTGCAAAAAATAATCTAGATCCTCTATGAGGCTGTGGAGGGATTAAAATTGTGGTTTTAAATAGAACATGAATCAGTATACGACACCTTTGTTTTTAAGCCACGGATTTCTAATCCCTTAAAATTTAGATCCAACAATAATATTAACAACTAACATTGATGGCAATAATAAATAGATATGCAGATAGTGGACAACCTTGTTTTACTCCTCCTGACAGTTTAAAAAACTGAGACGTAGCCATTATTTACTAAACTAAAAAAAAAGAAGAAACGTCCCTTTTTCAGGACCCTGTCTTTCAAAGATAATTGGTAAAAATCCAAATAATGTCACAGATCTTCATTGTAAAGTGTTTAAACACTATTTCATTATGCTTGTTCAATGAACCATAAACAATTAATGAACAGATATATTACATCACACTGGATCGCTCTTGAATAAGTTCATTTATTTTTCCTCTAACTTATTGTGCCTCTATTGCTATCTAACTGTACTGTTAGTCCTTCAACTTCCTTTGTTAATATGGACTCTTGATCTAAATTGCTTTTGTTTTATAGATGAGTACTGAATTGCATGGCCTCTAAAGGCCCATTTAAAAAAGTGTCCCATAACATAGGTACAGCAGATCCCCTTATTGTACGTTGGAAAAAGTCAGTTATAAAATCTACTGTCCTAATTATAATATCAGCTTTGATTAAATTTCCAATATCCTCACCCACGTGGAAATTCTGTAAGAGTAATATATATGCCAATTATATGATGATCCGACTATTCTGTCCCCCATCAACACTAACTTTTGGTGCCGGAGAGAATGACATAAGAAAGTAATCAAGATGACTAGCGTGATTAAGCCTCTGCCACATCTATCTCAGTAGTTCAGAGTATTTAAGCTTCTATATATCCACCAATTCATCCAGGACATGATATCCTTAAGTACCTGAGGGTGACAGTGTGATTTCCGTTACGGTCCATAGAGGTATTGAAAACCGTATTAAAATCCATAAGAGGATCATTATTTGGACAGTATAGGTTAATAAGCCATATCACATTTTTTTTTTAAATCCATCTACCTTGATCTGTTTGGACAATTTGCACATTCGGAGCAAAATTACTGTTAATATCATCACCCCTTCTAAATGTCTTTGCCCATAGGAGAAAAATACTTCACCCCCCCACAAACTTCATCTAAAATTGTTGAATGAGTTCTGTAAAGAATAGATAATATATTCCTATTTTAGCCAGGTAAATACTGAGTTCTCTTATCTGCTAAGCCATTACCATTATAACTGGCTATACTTGTCTCTATGTTAAGTGTGAGAAGTTTAATTCTATTTATCAAAATATACAGTTGAAGTCAGAAGTTCACATGAACAAGTTAATGACGCCAACCTAAGTGTTTCAACCACTCTACAAATCTCTTGTTAACAAACTATAGTTTTGGTAAGTCGGTTAGGACATCTACTTTGCACATGACACAAGTAGTTTTTCCAACAATTGTTTACAGACAGTTCATTTCACTATCACAATTCCAGTGGGTCAGAAGTTACAATCAACTTAGTGTTGTGTTGCCTTTAAACAGCTTGGAAAAATTCCAGAAAAGAATGCCATGGCTTTAGAATCTTCTGATAGGCTAAATGACATCATTTGAGTCAATTGGAGGTGTACCTGTGGATGTATTTCGAGGCCTACCTTCCAACTCAGTGCCTCTTTGCTTGACATCAGGGGAAAAAAATCAAAAGAAATCAGCCAAGACCTCAGAATTTCTTTTGTAGACCTCCACAAGTCTGGTTCATCCTTGGGAGCAATTTCCAAACACCTGAAGGTACCACGTTCATCTGTACAAACAATAGTACGCAAGTATAAACACCATGGGACCACGCAGCCGTCATACTGCTCAGGGAGGAGACACAGTCTGTCTCCTAGAGATGAACATACTTTGGTGCGAAAAGAGCAAAGGACCTTGTGAAGATGCTGGAGGAAACAGGTACAAAAGTATATCCACAGTAAAACAAGTCCTATAAAATCAGGTGGAGCAGTGGTTAAGGGCACTGTACTGCAGCACCAGCTGTGCCATTAGAGAATCTGGGTTCGCGCCCAGGCTCTGTCGTAACAGGCCGCGACCGGGAGGTCCGTGGGGTGACGCACAATTGACCTAGCGTCGTCCGGGTTAGGGAGGGTTTGGCCTGTAGGGATGTCCTTATCTCATCGCGCAACAGCGACTCCTGTGGTGGGCCGGGCGCAGTGCGCGCTAACCAAGGTTGCCAGGTGCACAGTGTTTCCTCCGACACATTGGTGCGGCTGGCTTCCAGGTTGGATGCGCGCTGTGTTAAGAAGCAGTGCGGCTTGGTTGGGTATCGGAGGATGCATGACTTTCAACCTTCGTCTCTCCCGAGCCCGTACGGGAGTTGTAGCGATGAGACAAGATAGTAGCTACAACAATTGGATACCATGAAATTGGGGAGAAAAAGGGGTAAAATATATATTTTTTTAAAGACTACGGTTTACAACTGCACATGGGGACAAATATTGTACTTTTTGGAGAAATGTCCTCTGGTCTGATGAAACAAAAATAGAATTGTTTGGCCAATGACCATCCTTATGTTTGGAGAAAAAAGGGGGAGGCTTGCAAGCCAAAGAACACCATCCCACGCGTGAAGCACAGGTGTGGCAGAATCATGTTGTGGGGGTGCTTTGCTGCAGGAGGGACTGGTGCACTTCACAAAATAGATAGAATCATGAGTGAGGGAAAAAAAATGCATATATTGAAGCAACATCAAGACATCATCCAGGAAATCAAAGCTTGGTTACAAATGGGTCTTCCAAATGGATAATGACCATACTTCCAAAGTTGTGGCAAAATGGCTTAAGGACAACAAAGTCAAGGTATTGGAGTGGCCACCACAAAGCCCTGACCTCAATCCTATAGAAAATGTGGGGGCAGAACTGAAAAAGCGTGTGCGAGCAAGGAGGCCTACAAACCTGACTCAGTTACACAAGCTCTGTCAGGAGGAATGGGACAAAATTCAACCAACTTATTGTGGGAAGCTACCTGAAACATTTGACCCAAGTTAAACAATTTAAAGGCAATGCTACCAAATACTAATTGAGCGTATGTAAACTTCTGACCCACTGGGAATGCGATGAAAGAAATAAAAGCTTAAATAAATCACTATTATTCTGGCATTTCACATTCTTTAAATAAAGTGGTGATCCTAACTGACCTGAGACAAGGAATTTTTACTAGGATTAAATGTCAGGAATTTTGAAAAACTGAGTTTAAATGTATGTCAACTTCAACTATATATATATATAAATAACTTGTCATGTACACTCACTGTTCTCACAACATTTTGGGAACTTTAAAATAAATAAAGTGTGCCATTAACATTTTCCACCCTAATACCATCATTGTATAATCGGCAACACAACTAGACAGTTTTTTTATATTTAAATGTTTTATTCTGAAAAATGTTTCATTACAACTTTTAGGGGAAATGATCTTACACCTTCCCGACACCTTTTGGTTTGCTGGGATGACTACAAGTCAACATCTCCAGACATGAAAGACTGGCAAGAAGCAGAACCAAAACTAGCGTCGGTCTGACGAATTGCAAAAGAGTCACCAGCCAGGCAGCCTAGCTTCAATGCGTATATCATCCTTCCATCCTCCCACCTCAGCCCCCTCTTCAAAGAGGCTCTACCATCACATTACTAAGAGACAGCTTTGGTCGTCCAACAGCTGAGGCCCAATGCATTCCCTCATACAAAACAAATCCTAGCCAGTTATTCTGCTGCAGCACACACACGGGGAGAAACAGCATGGTAGCAGCACCTATTCTTCCTCCCCCAACACTGGCGCCTTTGCAACAGGGGAGATGCCTGTCGGAGTGACTTACCCTGATGGAGGGCTGTGTGCAGCAGCTATGGATGTGAGTCTCTCCCTTCTCAGCTTCCTTGCTGCATGCTCAGCCTGCCTCTGCCCGCCCACCTGGCTGGCCAGCCTCCTCAGGGCTGTAGTAACCTCTCCGTATAGGCTTGCCTGGGCTCTGACCAGCAGCTCAGTTGCTTAGGAAGCAACAAGGCACTGCCAAATCATATACACTGCTGCTAGCAAAACAATACATTGCATTCTAAGTTTTATTTATTTTAAGCAAAGGAAACAGACATTTCCCAATGTGTTACTTGTTGTGTATTAGGGATGTATCATTTGCACCTCCCTACTTAAGGTAGTTGTATAGGCAGAGCATCATGGGTAATATGTGTTGAGATGAGCATGTTCAAGATAAATGTTTGAACTGATTCCGGTCTCGTCATTATGGACTTGTTATGAAGATATCCCTCTAGTGTTGTGGGGGCTGTGCTTTGGCAAAGTGGGTGGGGTTATATCCTGCCTGTTTGGCCCTGTCCAGGGGTATCAACGGATGGGGTCACAGTGTCTCCTGACCCCTCCTGTCTCAGCCTCCAGTATTTATGCTGCAGTAGTTTATGTGTCGGGGGGCTAGGGTCAGTCTGTTATATCTGGAGTATTTCTCCTGTCTTATAAGTATACTCTCTCTAATTGTCTCTTTTTCTCTCTCAGAGGACCTGAGCCCTAGGACCATGCCTCCTTGTTGTCCCCAGTCCACCTGGCTGTGCTGCTGCGCCAGTTTCAACTGTTCTGCCTGCGGCTATGGAACCCTGACCTGTTCACTATTATTTGACCATGCTGGTCATTTATGAACATTTTAACATCTTGGCCATGTTCTGTTATAATCTCCACCCCGCACAACCAGAAGAGGCCTGGCCACCCCTCATAGCCTGGTTCCTCTAGGTGTCGGCCTTTCTAGGGAGTTTTCCTAGCCACCGTGCTCCTGTATTGCTTGCTGTTTGGGGTTTTAGTCTGGGTTTCTGTATAGCACTTTGAGATACCAGCTGATGTAAGAAGGGCTATATACATACATTTGGTTATGAAACCCACGAGACATAAAATATTGATGATGAGTAAGTCTGAACCTACAGAAACTATTCTGTCCAGAAGAGGTCAGTTTTTAGAAGTTTAAACACATTTTCCTTGGTACAGTCTAGGCTAATGTTAGCTCAGTGTATTGCTAGCAGAGGCAAGTGCATAGTCAAACTAGCAAAGAGAGTTAGTGTCGCCATGGATGGCAGAAACAGATTTGAGAAGGACGTTGGAGCGAGAAAACGTGATTAAAGGGAGGATATTTAGTTCAACTCTTTTTTTCAAGTTAATCAGGAGCCTATTGAGAAACTAAAAAAGTCTGGAATGGTTGGAAATATTGGACAGTTTTCTGAAAGTATTGAGCAGTGGAGCTCATATACAGAACGGTTTGGATATTTTGTTCTTGCAAATAACATTGATGAGGACAAAAATTGGGCCTACATTCAATTTACTTCGCAGCCTGCTACAGCCAGGCACTTTTTTTACTAAAACCACTAGTTATTGCACAAAGGTTTAGGTGCCACAGAAGATATCAGAAAGTAGAAGAATCAGGGACAATGTTTGCTGTGGCATAAAAAAATATATATAAAAAAAAAATAGAGTACTGGGAGTTTAATGATGTTCTAAATGACACCAGAGACCGACTAGTATGTGGGCTACGGAGCGAAACTACACAAAAGAGACTATTGACTGAAAGTAATCTGATTTTGGCAAAGGCAATTGAAGTCAGTGTGGCCATGGAAGAGGCTCAGCATTAGAGATCATCAGGATAAGTGCACAGTTGCAACTGAAAAGCAGAAAAGGGAAATCAAGGCACATGCTTCCTCTGTGGCAAAGCAGGACATCAGGCATCTATGTGCTCGTTTAAGTATATGGATTGCTGAGCCAGTGGTAAAAAAGGTAAAAGATTAAGAATGAAAGTCACACACTAATTATGCTGCCAAACATTTAATGGGTATAGCAACCAATGTTTTGGCACACAGTGCCTTCTCACGTGAAGGCACCAAAACACTGGTTTCTATGCCCATTAAATGTCTGGCAGCATAATTGGTGAGAAAATTTCTCTTATATAATATTCTGTTAGTCAGCACCTCTACAAAAACATGTGGGTGTGGGTCAGTGTATGCCTTTCACTAGCCTCTGGTAAGGGCCACATCAAACAAGCCTGCAGAAACAAAAAGAGATCAGAGAAAGCATCAGACTGAAAACAAGAGACATTCTAACAAAAGAAACATAAGAGCAAGAGAACACAGAAGGAATCCAATGAGGAAGTCACACTGAAAATACTTACTGTTGCTGGGGAGGGGGGGGGGGCATGGCTGTCTCTTGCGAGGTGCTTGCTAGTGCGTATGGAGATTGTCTGACACGAGATACAGCTGCTCCTGTGTCAGTCTACAAAAAGACATTGAAACACCTTCCACTTCAGCCAGCACACATTGTGTTAAGGACTTACACAGGTGAAACCGTTGCTGTGAGCGGCCTCTGAGGCCTCAGTTCAGTTAGAAGCGCTGCCACTCTACGTCATGGAAGGAGACTACCCATCACTACTGGGTTGTTTGCAGTTAGATCACACTGGACTGGCAATCAGTGCGTACAATGACCGATGGAGACACAGGCCTATCCACCATCTTAAAGAAACATGAAGAGGTATTTAATGGAGGACTGTGTATCATGAAATACATTACAGTGAAGCTCAGCATTAAGCCAGACGGCAAACCAAAGTTTCTGAAAACATGACCTGTACCTTATGCTATCAGACCAAAAGTTGAGACGGACTTGGACACTTTAGTCAAGAACAAAATACTGAAGCCGGTCAGCATGAGTGAATGGGCTACCCTCATTGTACCAGTACTAAAGGAGGATGTAGGAATCAGGATATGTGGAGACTTCAAAGTCAGTTAACCCAGTGTAGTGAGCGAAGCAGTATCCATTACACATAGATGACCTTTTCACAGTTTTAGCTGGGGGTCAAAAGTTCGAAATAGACCTCTGCCAAACCTACTTACAGATGCACATGGATGAAAAGTCAAAAGGAGCTGCTGACCATCAAGACACACGGGGCTCTTCAGGTATTGTCGTCTACCATTTGGAATCACAAGTGCGCCAGTGCTGTTCCAGAGGGTGACCATATCTTGAGTGGATTGCCGGGAGTACAATGCCACCTGGAAGACATCCTCATTACTGGAAAGGATGAGAACCATCTCCAGAACTTGGAATCTTCCTTAAAGAGATTGAAGGCCTACGAGTTCGTAAGAACAAAATGTGCGTTCTTCCAATCGGTTCAATACCTCAGTCACATCAGGTGTGACTGGACTTCACAAGGCTCCATCCAAGGTCAAGGCTATCGTGGATGCCCCAGCTCCTCAGATACTTTATCCTGAGCTTGGAAACAAAACAGAAGTCACTGCATCAGTTGCTTTGTCAGGACAAAACAATGTGAGGAAGCATTCGTCAAAAAGCAAGGAAATACTCCTGAAAACAGAATTACTGACACACGGCGACAAGTCATTGCCCATCCAACTAGCTTGAGATGCTAGTCCCTAGGTTGTGGGAGCAGTCGTCCCATATCATGCCTTCAGATAAAAAGAAGCCGACTGCGTTCACATCAAGGACATTAAAGAAAGCAGAAAATACACAGCTGGAACGGGAATCTCTAGGCATCATTTTTGGAGTGGATTTCACCAGTATCTGTAAGGGAGGAAGTTCAGCTACACTCCTTTGCATTCCGCTTGCAGAATGTGTGCTTTGTTCTTGTCAGCACACACACACGACATCAAGTACCGTAAGGCAGAACTGCATTACAACACAGACTGACTCTTCAGGTTACCACTACATGTGGTCAAACCGGAGTCACATCTACCTCAGACAAGTGGAAAACGCACCAGTCACTTCAACACAAGTGCAGAGAAACACCAGAAATCACCCGGTGTTATCTGAAGGGATGGACATCAAAAGTAAAGCCACATGTAATGCTCCAGAACTGAACCCTTACCAGGAGAACTGAGCTGTCAGTACAGTCTGGTTGTCTGCTGTGGGAGAGGAGTCATCATTCTGCCGTCGGTGAGGAAACCAGTGTTGCAACAGCTAAACGGTTTGCATGAAGGAAATTGCACAAAGCTACTTCTGGTGGCCTGGATTGGATGGAAGCATTGAGGAGAAAGCAAAAACATGTTCCTCATGTACTTTGTGAACCTTCTGACCTCAACTTGCATCTCTTCATCCATGGGATTGGCCGGAGGAGGCATGGCATCACATAAGTGAATTTTGCAGGTCCATTCAAAGACAAAATGTTTCTCATGGATGCTCATAGCAAAATGGCCAGAGTTTGCCATCATGAGGTCTACTACTGCTGAGAAGACCAGCAAGAAGCTTGTAGAAGAAGTGTTTAGTCGGTTGAGAACCCCACGCCAACTCATTAGCGACAAAACGGACCAGAGCTAGTGTCCCAAGAAATTGCCACATTTCTACAGGTGAATGGTGTACAGCACATCAGGTCTGTACCGTATCCCCCCCCATATCTACTAACGTAGACTGCTATCCTAAAGGATCACCTATCCTAAAGGATCACCCCACATGCAACCACCAAAGCTTCATCTGCATCACTACATATGGAGAGCTATGCACAAACTTACTCAAACCTCTGAATATAAAGGATACAGTGTGACAGCAACAGGAGAGTCAATTCAAAAGTCATGAACTAAGCGCAAAGGTCAGGGCTTTGAATCCGGGAGAAACGCTCTTAGGTAAGAACTACCTCAAAGTACCAAAGTGGGTTCCTGCTAGTCATCTGGAAAAGGCACACAGATCAGTTACTATTGAGTAAAGCAACGCCGACAGAAACACCATTTGGGAGTGGTCCAGAACTGTTACTGGGTGACACCCTTACCCAGCAGTCATCACCTAGGGGCTCACAGTCACGTTCTTAGGACACTAAGTCACACAAGCGTGTGATAAGACTAACACAGATTTTTATTTCATCTTTATTTAACCAGGTAAGCTAGTTAAGAACAAGTTATCATTTAGAACTGCGACCTGGCCAAGAAAAAGCAAAGCAGTACGACAAACAGCGTTACACATGGAATAAACAATACTGAACAGTCAATAACACAATAGAAAGTCTATATACAGTGTGTGCAAATGGCATAAGGAGGTAAGGCAATAAATAGGCCATAGTAGTGAAGTAATTACAATTTGGCAAATTAACACTGGAGTGATAGATGAGCAGATGGTGATGTGCAAGTAGAAATACTGGTGTGCAAAAGCAGAAAAGTAAATAAAAACAATATGGGGATGGGGTAGGTAGATTGGGTGGGATATTTACAGATGGGCTATGTACAGCTGCAGCGATCGGTTAGCTGATGTTTAAAGTTAGTGAGGGAAGTAGGTCTCCAGCTTCAGCGATTTTTGCAATTCGTTCCAGTCATTGGCAGGAGAGAACTGGAAGGAAAGGCGGCCAAAGGAGATGTTGGCTTTGGTGATGACCAGTGAAATATACCTGCTGGAGCGCATGCTATGGGTGGGTGTTGTTATCGTGATGAGTGAGCTGAGATAAGGCGGAGATTTACCTAGCATAGACTTAGATGACCTGGAGCCAGTGGGTCTGGCGACTAATATGTCGCGAGGGCCAGCCGACTAGAGCATACAGATCGCAGTGGTATTAGGGGCTTTGGTGACAAATTGGATGCAGTCTGAGTAGAGTACTGGAAGCTATTTTGTAAATGACGTCGCCGAAGTCGAGGATCGGTAGGATAGTCCGTTTTACGAGGACATGTTTGGCGGCGTGAGTGAAGGCGGCAATGTTGCGAAATAGGAAGCCAATTCTAGATTTAATTTTGGAGGAGTTTACACCTATGTCAGCGCCCCAGTCCAAAGACATGGTTGTTGGGAGTCAGCTTGACCGTTGTTACGCTACGAGAGATTGGTGGGTACCTAGATGCTTGAACTTGTAAAACAGACTCAACAGTTAATGTAGGAGGGGAGGAGGTGGTGTATTAGGGTTGTGCCATTTGCACCTCCACACTTACTGTAGTTCTAGACACAGCGCATCATGTGTTGTAATGAGTACTTTCTAGATAAATGGTTTAAATTATTTAATCATTGTAAAGATGTGGTTATGAAACCCAGGGGCGTCATGCACCCCAAAAATGTAAGGGGCTCAAAAAGCTTCTGGATCCGCCCTTGAGACAGCATTTTTTCACCACAACCATAAAAAAAAATGTTTTTTAAATCTCACAGTAGAATAGTGTTTCATCCCTCCAATAGCATTTCAGACACTTGTAGAACCAATGCCAAGGTGCATTGAAGCTGATCTGGCTACCTGGGCAGCAGGTAGCTGAGAAGTCAAGAGTGTTGGGACAGTAACTGAAAGGTTGCTGGTTCAAATCCCTGAGCCAACTAGGGTAGAAATGTGTCACTGTGCCCTTGAGCAACACACTTAACCCTAAATGCGCTAGATAAGTGTCTACTAAAATGTAAGACACTTTTAGTATTTCCTTTATTTAGTAAGACATCTACTATAATTTGATTGATAGCCAGCAATGTCTTCTTGTTAATTAGTTATGAGGTTGGGAACATATCTGGGCTAGCTAAAAGCAACTTCATAAACTTGCTAGTTGTCAAGTATTATTATATTTACATTTAAGTCATTTAGCAGACGCTCTTATCCAGAGCGACTTACAAATTGGGTAAGATGTAAAGTAATTTGTATCGTTATATGTAACAGGACAAATCTGAGGGGGGGCACACATCCCTGTGCCCCCTATGGGTATGACGCCCCTGATGAAACCCACAAGACAGTCTCACAAGCAAGGAAAACCTGAACTGTAACATCACTCAAGCTGGCTTTTATAGGCAATACACTAAAGATTATAATAAGAAAGCCTCAGTCAATGTATGTTGTATTTCCATGGTACTGTAGGATTCCTACGAATTTCCCCTCTTTAAGATGCATTAGACTACAGTAACTCTCAAAGTGTGAAGCAAACCCCATGAATGTTTACTGTAATTTAAGTAGCTTACTGTAAAACCCATGCATGCAAATAAGCCACCTACCATGTACAGTTCACCACGTCTGAATGCTGTTACATGTATAATGATGAATCATGTCTGATTTTACAAGTTGACTGTTCAGTTGACTGCTACTGTAAGTCAGTAGGAAAACAAAATTACAGCCTTTTCTTGCTCTTTGAATCCGCTGCATTCCTCATAAACATTGCAATAAACCTTCGAAAATACTTTGAATTCAAAATGTTTTCCTTTGTTGCTATAAAAAGCACATCACTTCTTAATGGGTTGTCTCTGTATGGATCCATCTCATGCAATTTCATTTGTACAGTCCAAGACGTTGGGATGAATTTGCTGTGATCAACAGAAAGGTGTAGCGCTCGCTCCAAATAATAGCCTATTCTAGAAGAACGCGTATCGGTGCGTGCCTCATGTTCCACAGGCTCTTCCATTTCGTTAAGGGTGTTAAGGAGCGCCTGCTCTAGAAGCGACTATTCCAATTACATTGATTTCCTTCCATTTACACAAATACATAATTATAGAAAAGCTTTCCTTACACTGCAAACTGTTTCCATACGGACTATCTGCAATATCTGCAGACTTAGGCTGGTATTCAATGTGCAACCGAAAAGCTACGGGTTGATGTTCCTCACAAACATGCATGTGCAAAAGAAACTGAAATGCCACTCACCTAATTACAATTCAGGTGGTCCATGTATTGAGACGTACAGTAGGCAGAAGCCAATAGCGCCAAACCTTCGCAGAACACTGTAATGTTGCTTTAACAGCTAAAACTATTTATGAATGAAACCCTATGCTTAAGACACACCCACCACCAGTCAGAGACGCACCACGTGACGTAAGTGATTGACGAGCAGGTGGAGGCGCGTGCTGAAGATAATCAGCATCTCCCCCTTCAATTCAAGTATTTGGGGGTGATGTTATTATGAATAGGCTTCTCGTGGAACATAATGAAAATAGGTAAACCTAAATTCATAGTATGTTTGGAAAGAAGAATCGGTTCATTAATTAATTGAAGAGGTATATACCGAT
The DNA here is from genome assembly GCF_036934945.1 of Oncorhynchus masou masou. Lineage (NCBI taxonomy): Eukaryota > Metazoa > Chordata > Actinopteri > Salmoniformes > Salmonidae > Oncorhynchus > Oncorhynchus masou. Next base: position 79,409,778 of record NC_088235.1, on the reverse strand, counting down.
CCACAAGATGAAAAGTGAATAGGTCTTCTGGATGATAAGGTTATGTTCTGAACATTCTTATGTAGTAGACTACTTTAATGTAGGGCATTTGAGCACCCATGGTGGGTAGGCCTACTTGCAGCTCTATATTATTTACTAACATCTGGTAAGACAGATCAGTAGGCTATCACAAGCTAAGACAGATCAGTAGGCTATCACAAACTAACTCCTGCAGAAGCGAGGCCTGTGATTAAAAATAAAACAAATTAAATATATAGGACAAAACACACATCACGACAAGAGACAACATAATACTACATAAAGAGAGACCTAAGACAACAACGTAACATGGCAGCGACACATGACAACACAACATGGTAGCAGCACAAAACAGGGTACAGACAACATCACAAAGGGCAAGGAGGTAAAGACAACAATACATCACGCAAAAAGCCACAACTGTCAGTAAGTGTCCATGGTTGAGTAGTTGAATGAAGAGAATGAGGTAAAGCTGTCCAGTTTGAGTGCTTGTTGCAGCTCGCTCCAGACGCTAGCTGCAGCGAACTGAAAGACGAGCGACACAAGGATGTGTGTGCTTTGGGGACCTTTAACAGAATGTGACTGGCAGAACAGGTGTTGTATGTGAAGGACGACTGCTGCAGTAAATATCTTAGATGGGGGGAGTGAGGCCTAAGAGAGTTTTATAAATCAGCATCAACCACCTTGATGGGTCAGCCAACACCTGATGTTCGATCAAGGATGACAAGTCTAAGCGGAATCCTTGGGACCTCACCCCACTGAAGTTGACATTTGTTGCTGATTTACTCAACCCTCTTAGGCCTCACTCCCCCTATCTGAGATAGGTTAGGGTGAGAATAGGGTTCGGGTGAGGATAGCACTAAACAACAGCTGATCATTTTTTACATTCTAACAGCGCCACACTCTGGCAGTAAAGTATGAGATGTTTCACACGACCATAAATAAGCATATACTTATTCAGGTTATTTATAATAGCAGAATATACACAAAATATGATTTATTTCATTTTAAAGATCACACTGAACGACACACTGATTTCAGATGAAACACTGAATTTTTGGATTGAATGCGTCGCTTCTGGAAAATAACTACATTTCCCTTCATGCTTTGAGCACTCATAAGGAATTGTGGGTAGGTTACCAACGTCCTTGTCCTATCAGGCGCACACTGTTTGACTGACTTCACACAAGGGCTAGGGGATTCTTTCGTTTCGGGTTGAACCTGAATTAGATTTATTCCACAAAAATGATGGCAGCAAGGTTTCTCCGTCGCTCTATTCCTGTATTGAGGCAAGCAAGATGTTACGCCGATGCACCCTCAGGCTCTTCCCAGATGTCCTTCACATTTGCGTCTCCAACGCAGGTAAGCGAATCCGGGGTTGGCAAGGCTTTTGGGCCTACTAACGTAGTAAGTTGTCTAGATCGCTAGCTCCTTCTCATTTTAATATGCATTATGAAAACCCTATGCACTTTGCTAGTTATTCATGTAAATATTACCAAAATGTATGTATATGCTTAGGCGTGGTTAAGTTAGCTTGAACCTGTCACCAGTCTTAGTTGGCGTGAACTTGTCACCAGTCTGGTGCACATAATTGTAAAAAGGGACGGTCGAGCATGGGTTTTCCAACCAAACCTACAAAGCTTGCCACTTTGACAGTCCTACTGTCAGTGTTGCCACTTGCTAGCTTTCAATTGTTAACTACTTTAGCTAGCTAACGTTAGCCACCAAAAATGTTTGGTCACAGGGCCTTGCAGTTTCTGTTATTCTGTCACCTTGAGAATAGAAAGGGAATACTATTCAATAGTTAGTAATAACGCTACTTTCTGATTTAATAACTCGTTGGCTAAGTATTCAGGCTTGTGCGGACTGCATCTTTTTAGCCACACGTATAGCTATTCTGCCAGCTATGTATAATTGAACCGTACACTTTGCGTCTGACAGTACGCTATTTGCTAGTTTCGTTGGATACATAATGTCGTACCTAGCTAACTACATAACTCAACAGTCAACTCTAAAGATGAGTTGAAGAGAGAAGTATGCACTTGCTATTTAACCTCTGTCAGGCAGTAATGGCATATTAACATCATAACTATCTGCAATGCACCAGGGCCTCAAAGTGGAGTAACATAACACCTCAGTAAACATGCATATACTTCATTAGAAACAACAATCTAGTACTGCATGCACAGATTCTGTATATTTCCACAGATTATATTGAAACATCCCACTTCAATTCTCATCTGAAAGGTGATAACAGTCAAGTACAGTAATGTCTGCTTATGTTTCTCCTTCTCCTCCCAGGTGTACTTCAAGGAGGCCAGTGTGAAACAGGTTGATGTGCCCACACTGACTGGGGCTTTTGGTATCCTCCCTGCCCACGTCCCCACGCTGCAGGTCCTCAGGCCTGGTGTGGTCACAGTGTTCAACGATGATGGCTCCGCAGCTAAATTCTTTGGTAAGATGTGGCTTGATCATGTAGATGGAATATTGGGTGGGTCTCATGACCTCTGTCGTACCTGATGTGAGAGGGGATCCTGGTTCAGAATTGCCCAACCCCTAAGCCTTTCCCCTAACCTCTCGGTCCTTGCCTAGGCTACATCTAAAATTGTTGGAGTTGGATAGGTGTAGCAACATTGTGAAAATACCACTTTTTAATCATCCTTTATGAATTGGTAGGACAGTGTCTGACCCCTGATATTTATGTGAAAAGGGACTTCAGTGGTGTCACCTTCAAGAACTGTATTTGATTCACTATGGCTAGATATTTACCCTGACCGCCATATTGTATCAGGAAATGTGGAAATACCAGTAGTGGGCCTATATGTAATTTGGATGATACTAAACTCTGGTTACTAAAAGCAATTGTTTCAAAGTGAATTAACTTAATGTAAAATGTATCAAATGGGGACAATACTTGCACATGCTTTCATTGTTGAAATTCCTATTAATAGATTGCAAGGGTCAGTTCCATATCAATATCTGGCCACTAATCTGGACTATCCAGCAGGGGTCAGCCCTGTCTCGATTTGTGGGGATAATGATGACTGTGTCCTAGCTAAATGGCATGTAGCTCACCCATTCCTGAAGTTATCAGTCTCAAACTTTGCACACCTACAGTTGCCCTCTTGTGTTATCCATCAAAATTATCTCCAGCATCCTATCTGACTGTGTGGCTATTCAAGTACATGTGAAATATGATACTACAACAATAAAAAACAGAAAACGTATGCTCTTTCTTTCTTTTTTCTTCCACCAGATCTACTGTGTTATATTCTCCTACATTCAATTAACATTTCCACAAACTTCAGAATGTTTCCATTCAAATGATACCAAGAATATGCATATCCTTGCCTCTGGGGCTGAGCTACAGGCAGTTAGATTTGGGTTTGTCTTCAGGTGGAAATTGAGAACAAAGGGTTGCAGCCATAACAGGTTAATAGATTGCAAGGGTCAGTTCCATATTAATATCTGTCCACTAATATGGACTATCCAGCAGGGGTCAGCCCTGTCTCGATTTGTGGGGATAATGATGACTGTGTCCTAGACTGAGAGATCTCACTTTTTAGTGTAACACTCAAATTGTAGGCTACTTCCCTGATTTTTGAAATCAACTAAAACAAAATGGCTACACTGAACTTTAAGAGACGCTTGCTGGTGCAGTCAGTGTATTTAATTAACTTCAATAGTGTAGTCCTACTGCTGGGTGGAACAGGTTGGTATGTATGTATGTATATTCACAGATGCTGTATATGTTTTGCAGTGAGCAGCGGGTCAATCACAGTGAACGCAGACTCCTCAGTGCAGCTGCTGGCTGAGGAGGCCTTCCCCTTGGACCAGCTGGATGTGGCTGTAAGTATCACCAACTCCTATAGACCGATGTAGTATTTCTATGGTAACGGGTGGGGAACTCTGGTCCTTGAGAACCACAGGGTGAGCAGGCTTGTGCCATCAACTAAAGTCAGGGTGTGTTATCAACTAGGCTAATCGTAGTAGCTAGTTGGAGCGTGATTCGTTTTACCAGGTGTGTTAGAGCTGGTCTGTAAGACTGGCATAGGGATGACCTCTGTTTTCTAATGCTTCAATTGTGGAAAAAGTACTCCGGTTTGTGCTCATTAATGGCTGTCCATCAGAAATAAAATGTTCGCCTAGCCTTAACTGGATGCCTACCCAATTTTTAAGAACTGCCCATCCTCGACATTCGTTTTAAGCCATTCTCTAGATTAGGCTTACAGGAAGAGTCGCGTGATTGGGAAAGCCAGGCGAGAGAGGTGTGATTGGCAGGCTCATTCAGCCCATGCAGAGCCAGTCAGTCAGTCATTGATTGATTGAAACCCAACAGGAGCCCTTTGCCAATCCCAGTGCCCTTTATAAAGACGATGTGTACAGCTCTCCTCAGTCAGACCTTTGTAAAGCTATGAAGTAAACCTTCCATGAAATGTCCAAATCCCTTCCTCAACATTAGTGTATTGCACAGCATTGGCCCAAATGTCAGTCAAAACATGTCAGTGTGTATGAAATGTCCCCAATGCCATGTTGTTCATTCACATCCACATCAGCCAATTACACACGTTCATCATAGAGGTGCTCGTTCTCTCTCTTTGACCCCGCCCAAGGAGGGCACACACTGTCAACTTGACTCCATAGAAATAGATGATTCTCCCCCCTGTGAGATAAAAATGCACAGGATGCCCTGCTGTTAATAAGGCAGGAAAGGTCAGTCACTGTTGAGTTATAACAGATGTGTCAAGTCCCCGCTGGGAGACCTTTAACTAATGTTTGGCATTTCTATGCTGTAAACACTACTGTGACAAATGGGCTTTTCACAGGAAAGAGGCAACGTGAATTTGCTATGCTAGTCTCTCTTCCCAGATATGCTCCCTGACCTACTTTTAACATAAACTGGTATATTGGAATGAGTTCGTGTCTGCCTGGAAGAATCATAACGCTCAATAGGCTATGCCCCCCTTATGTTTTTGCCCCAGTGAGCCATAACTGTATAGGTTTCTGTAGCTGGAGCATCGCTGAAGTGTCTCCCCTGACAATACTTACACCGGTCTGGCTGCCTAGCTCTGACCCCTGTCTAAAACATGATTTGCCTCAATTGGTTATTCAGTCAAATGTGAGAAATATAAAGACTGTTTGTACTGTGCTAGCATATTTAGTGTGCATGATATCTAACACATTGCATCATAGTACACATATGCAGAAACTGTTATTGTATTGACGTGTATCTGATGCCTCTCTTAGGCTGCCAAGGCCAACCTGGAGAAGGCCCAGTCTGAGATGGCATCAGCGTCTGACGAGGCTGCCAGGGCTGAGGTCCAGATCAACATAGACGCCAACGAGGCCATCGTCAAAGCCCTGGAGTAGGCCATGGGACTGGTCTCTGTGGTAAGTGCTGCAGATATGTATCTTTGTGGTGGAAAAGTGAAGAGTATATGAGTCTCGTGTCCTAGACCTTGTTGGAGTACCTTTTAAAATGCATTCCACCCATGATCATTTACTTCTTGCCGCTATCACCGATGCGTATTTCTAAAGTATTACCTGCTGTTCACACTTGCCGAGATAATCCACCACCAAGCTCCCAGTGACCAGTCATTTTTAATAAAAGGAGGAGACCTGAGGGGAGACAGTGACTTAAAGGTCGGCAACTAGCGCAACAGCCAATCGGGAGGGCAGCTCTTGCTGGCAAGCTTTGATATTGGCTAGCAACAAATGATTGACATTATGCATTGATCCACCCAGCAGGGGATCACAACGACTTGATCACTGATTATCTTGGCAAGTGTCCATCCAGAGGTAGCTTTCAAAAAGGGTCGTTAGCACACTCAATGTTATTTCTAGATTACTTGTGAAAATATTTATTTAAAGCCTGTGTACTTACCCTAATCATATTTTCTTCTTTGTTCTAGATGTCGTGTTGGTATAACAGAAATGAAAATTCTCCAACCTTATTTGTTTCCCTGCCCCGTGAAGTCAGTAACTGCAAGATCTCATGCTTGCTTTGTACAGTGGAATGAAATTACCAATAAATTTATTTGGATTTACCTGCCAGTTATTTTCTGTCTTTATGTCCCTCTTATGTCAGATTCAGTGAGTGGCATTGTGAGCCCATTTATAAGGGGAAAGTGAACGAACATTCTGTGTACAATGTGTTGCGCCTGTATTTTGTTATGGAGCTTGTTGCAGTTCTCATTTCCGCCACTTTGTGGCAGTGTTTTCACATAAACCATGGTAGGCCAGTCACAGCAAGTCTGTCCCTTTGTGGTGAGACAACCACTTCAACCAAGGGTAGCTATTATAATCACATTTTGGTTCAGCTATGTTGTGATTTATCATGCCTTATAATTAAATGATTAAAGGCACTGAATGTTATTTTTGTCCAATATTGAATTTGGTCTGCAAGCTAATTTCATCGTTGGACATTTTGTCAGGTGGTTCGCGTAGGTGTTACTCAATGACTGGGGGGGGGGTGTTGGCCGCTTTTAAAGGTCTCCATTACTCCCTCTTTGTCCCTAGGCGTGAGCATGTTTATACTGTGAGTCAATATGGTGACCTCAGGTTTCCGTGGCGCTGCCAGGAAAATTGCCCGTTTGAAACAGAATGCAGTGGCATTGAAGAAAATGCCTCTGTGTTCATGTTAACGTGAGCACTCCAGAGCTCTAATCATGTGTGGAGTGGATGCTTTCAGAGTTCCAACCACAACCGGTTTTCTGAATGTCTCGACTCTAGCCAGGTCCCATTTTACTAGTGAGCAAGCTTCTGTTAAAAGACTGGCCCCTTGCACCTTTTTAAAAAATTTTTTTTTACATTAACTCTGTCATAACCAAATTTGGACCCATGACGGAACTGTCAATTGTTTTTAAAGCCTGCTTGTTAAAATTGCTATTTAATGAGGTGCTGGCTTGTCACATCTTGAGGTTTCTACCTTGTCAGCAAACTCCTTAGTGTGCTGGCCAAAGGCAGGGGTATGTCCATAGACTAGACAGTGGAAAATGTGGATCAGTTTCTGCAGGCAGACGCAGGAAAATAACATGACATTTTATTAGGTTATTCCATGCTAAGTGTTATGAACAGGACAAAGTCATGTGATTCACAATAGTGGAAACTCCAGTTTCCATTAACATGGGATATATTTTTTAAAGCCTCCAAATCCTGTCTCCTTCCTAATCTGCCACTCTCACTGAGTCTTGTTCCAGCTGCACAGCCCCTGGGCCTAAAGGCAGAAGAGAACAGAGCAGAACCGCTCTGAACAGGCCAGGACCCGGAAGGAGATGAAACAATCCTGTCAGACACGTTTATTCCAGCTTTATTATCAGTATGTAGAAACCTGATATTGATCCAGTTTAGTCCCCTTAGAACACCTCTTTTATAGAGAAAATGTACTTGTGCTTCATCAGCATGTGGGGTGTTTGTAAATCAAACTGCAGGCTTACTCACATACTGGATGTGAGGTCCCAAAAAATGGGTTGTGGTCAATTGACACTACATACTAGTTTCTAAGCAGTGACTCCAGTTGGTGACAGTGTGGATTGAGAAGTCATCTAGAGGGGGATGCCACTTTTGGGAATTGCAGTTACTGTACAAATGATGGGGAAGGGGAGGCCATTTTGGGGGTTGTCCTGTAGCATTAGAATGAGATCCCTGAGGAAGCTGTAACTGAATCAAGTGAAGGCAGAGAACAGGGACACAGTGTTCCTATTGAGCACTTAAATGGCTCAACCATGTCACAATAACATGACTCCATAGGCTGGTTGAATGCTTTCTGACCACTAATCAGTCCCCCTCTGCTGCACCAGTCTTACTCAACTGCTATTACAGTGTCTACGCTCTTCTTATCGCGGTTAACCCAGAACTAAAATCTTGCGTCATTTGGTCAGATATCTACGCTACCGTTTATGTTTACTAGTCTGTCCCCATTAATTTTTTACGTATCTATTAATTTCAGCCCTAAAACATCTCACAAGTGTCTTCGGTATAAATGGCTCTCACTGGATACTTGTTTAACACCTATTCATTGCCTGTATTCCAATGTAGTTGTAAGGCTCAATGTATATATTCATGTACAATTACCAGAAATTTATTTTTGTATCCTATATGGCCTCCTTCACACTATCAGTGGTCTACTTGATATTTCCCTTTTGTTATTAATATTAATACCAGCCCTTCACTGTAGGAAGGTAGCTTATTATGGAAAATAACAATGTGTGTAATTATGTAACAAATTAATAAGTAAGTTTTAGAAGTGTGTAATTTGGAGAAGTTTTAAGTATCAGTGGTGAAAGTGTTTGCTTGTGGCAGGTGGTCCTTTTTGAGATGGTATTGGGAGCGTGCTGTGTGAGAGGAAATGAAAGGCCTTCGAGCATTGGTAAAATTAGAGGGTTGGGAATTTAAAAAGGTATGTTAAATAAAATGCTTTGAGGATAGTTGCTAAAGTATATCTGAATTACACACACACACACACGTCACCAACAGCGAAATCATCAACCACCAATTAGATCGGTATTCAGACACACACACACAAAAACAACAGAATTCAATCCAGGTTGTTTGTCTGTGTAGTGTGTGCTAAAGCTAGCAGACACCTGTACAGCCTGGGGCAAAATCAAGCTTGGCTGTGCACTGAGAGGCAGCAGAGGGCTGAACTGATTGAAGTACCTGACCTTTTGGTGGTTCTGTGTAAAGAGGGGGCCTGCAGACTCTCAGTCAGCTGTCAGATACTGCATCCAGGCTGGGAGTGGGAGTTGAGGCCTGACTCTGGCGCCCACGCCACTGACCCATTTCTCTTCTTCTCACAAACAGCCAGCCAGTGGACCAGCTAGGTAACGTTTCCACAAATAGGAGTGTGGGGCATTTCGGAGAAAGTCGCCAATCCGCAACAAACATCCTGCTGCTGGCTTGAGTTAATCAGCTTTGTGGCTAGGAGCAAATGGTCTTCACTCTACACAGAGAGATGCATCTCCCCGTGCTCCATTTGGCAAATCTTACCATAATTATATCTTCTATCCAACTGATTCCTGCTTATAAGCAAACACTACGTACATACCCCAACCGTACGTACATACCCCAACCAGAAGCCATTGATTACAGGCAACACCCTGCATCAAGCTAAAGACTAGAGCTGCCGCTTTCAAGGAGCGGGACACTAATCCGGACACATATACGAAATCCCGCTATGCCCTCAGACGAACCATCACACAAGCAAAGCGTCAATACAGGATTAAGATGGAATCCTACTACACTGGCTCTGACGCTCGTCTGATGTGGCAGGGCTTGAAAACTATTACGGACTACAAAGGGAAACAGACGCGAGCTGACCAGTGACGCGAGGCTAGCAGACGAGCTAAATGCCTTTTATGCTCGCTTCAAGGCAATCAACACTGAAGCATGCATGAGAGCACCAGCTGTTCTGGATGACTGTGTGATAACGCTCTCGGTAGCCGATGTGAGCAAGACCTTTAAACAGGTCAACATTCACAAAGATGCGGGGCCAGATGGATTACCAGGACGTGTACTCAAAGCATGCGCCGACCAACTGGGTCTTCACTGACATTTTCAACCTCTCTGCAATACATACATGTTTCAAGCAGACCATCATAGTCCCTGTGCCCAAGGAAGCGAAGGTAACCTGCCTAAATTATTACCGCCCGTAGCACTCACATCGGGAGCCATGAAGTGCTTTGAAAAGCTGGTTATGGCTCACATCAACAGCATTCTCCCAGATACCCTAGACCCACTCCAATTTGCATACCGCCCCAACAGATCCACAGATGACGCAATCTGAATCACACTCCACACTGCCCTTTCCCACCTGGACAAAAGGAACACCTATGTGAGAATGCTGTTCATTGACTACAGCTCAGCGTTCAACACCATAGTGTCCACGAAGCTCATCACTAAGCTAAAAACCCTGGGACTAAACACTTCCCCCTGCAACTGGATCCTGGACTTCCTGGCGGGCCGCTCCCCAGGTGGAAAGGGTAGGCAACAACATGTCTGCCACGCTTAAACTCAACACTGGGGCCCCTCAGGCGTGTGTACTTAGTCCCCTCCTGTACTCCCTGTTCACCCACGACTGTGTGGCCAAATACGACTCCAACACCATCATTAAGTTTGCTGACGACACAACAGTGGTAGGCCTGATCACCGACAATGATGAGACAGTCTATTAGGAGTAATTCAGAGAACTTGCAGTGTGGTACCAGGACAACAACCTCAATGTGAGCAAGACAAAGGAGCTGATTGTGGACTACAGGAAAAGGCGGGCTGAACAAGCCCTCATTAACACCAACAGGGCTGTAGTGGAGTGGGTCGACAGTTTCAAGTTCCTTGGTGTACACATCACCAACGATCTATCGTGGTCCAAACACACCAAGACAGTTGACTGTTCTCTCTGCTACCGCACAGCAAGCAGTACCGGAACGCTAAGTCTAGGACTAAAAGGCTCCTTAACAGCTTCTACCCCCAAGCCATAAGAACAATTAATCAAATGGCCACCAGACTATTACCCCTCCATTTGTTTTGTAAGCTGCTGCTACTCACTGTTTATTATCTATGCATCATCACTTCCCACCTACCTACATGTACAAATTACCTCTAACCTGTACCCCCTGTATATAGCCTCGTTATAGTTATGTTATTGTGTTTATTTTTATTATTTTTTACTTCAGTTTTTTTGGTAAATATTTTCTTAACTCTTCTTGAACTGCACTTTTGGTTAAGGGGTTGTAAAGTAAGCATTTCACGGTAAGGTCTACACTTGTTGTATTCGGCGCATTTGAAAAAGTTTTATTTGATGTCAGGTAATCATAATCAGGTCATCATAATCAGGTAATCATTGTGTGTATTCCTGAGAGAGAGCATTTTAGAGTTTTTGCTATGGTTTAATATCTGTATCTAATACCATGTGAACACACACAGAGCACCCCAGCCTTCCTTTGTTCTGTGCTGTTTAACGCTGCCTGTCCACTTCCTAGAGAGAGCCGAGGTGGGACGCATTTTGTCTGAAATGTGCTGCATGTTTGCATGCAATGAGCTCTGAGTCATCACCTTGGGCTTTCTTCAAGGAAATCCTTACATTTTTCACACCTTTGATCCTCATTCAGTTGTGTGTTCATGCCAGCATAAAAAAAACATCTTCCTCACAACTTGATTTTACAGATACTGCTAGAGTGTCCAATTAAAAGACATCCGTTTCTTCCCCTCTCTGCCTGAGGTTGTGCAAAAACAAAATGGTGGGGATAGTTGTGACTGCCTTGGCTGGGATCAATGTGTAAAATATCCCTGGCTCTCCCTGAGGCTGCTAACAATGCTGTTTGTGGCACTGTGGCATTCCAACAGTAGGGTAGGACAAAGGGGGAGAGATGAGTGGATTGCCAGGGTGAGGCTGTGGGCACAGGGGTCTGTAAATGCATTAACCCCCTCCACTTTCTAACACTGTTGTGTGATTCACTAGGTAATTGGGGGAGAGCTCATCGAGGCAAGCATGTTCTTTCAGAAGACCTATGTGCTGTACATTTAGATTGAGTCAGATAGTCTGGTAGAAAATAACTTTGCAGCAGCGCTGAAAAGATCAACGCCCCAACGTTGTTCATTTGCCAAGCCATTCATGTTCATTTGGCCATTGACCTAACTATGTTGGGAGAGAGGGGTTTTTGAGATGAGCAAACATTTTCATATTTTTGTATGTCCTAGTGACTTTTTTACATCATCCTGTGATCACTTACAGTCAATTCTACATGTCATTCACAGCATGTTGCTACAATAATACTGCATGGCGGGCCGGCCGGATGGGAGGGCCTCTTCTGGTGACAGCTGTGGATGACGGTGCTAGCATGTAGATCCTGGCCAAGCCATTCACTTTGCTCTTACCAAACAAGGGGCTAGGGCCTTTTGGCTGGCACCATCTTTTGAGTTAGTTGTGTTTTGGCTGTGGAACTTCCCTGTGAGATGTCCATCAGAGGGATCTGGGATGGGATGGTCTTTGTTTTCCTGCCCGGTGGGAATTTAAAGAAGACTCGTGTACACACATTCTCCTGTTCTGATTGGTCCCTCTCTTTCCATAACACAGAGCACCACAAATGAATGTATTTGTTTTACACACACAAAGGTGTGTGTGACACACACACACATATACACACAGACAACTAGAACTCTTAAGAGGGTCAGGTGTTGTCTCAGACATGTCAGTGTACTTCTAATAGCCTGGTATGTCCAGATAAGTATAATGTGGTCATATGAGTGTAAGGACCTGTTATTGGAGGAATAGAGTCAAAGGGTTCAGAACGGAGAGTAGAGGATCACCTTCGTGAGTATCTCCTTTCTTTTTTTCTGCCCTTTGAGTTGTTTGGAAACTTTTGACAAGCACTGTAGTTCAGAGGACGTTAATTTAGAATGTACCCGCACTGCAAGGTCTGTCAAAGTGACTCACACCACCCCTCCCCCCTCCTCCCCTCGTTTTGGTTAGCTAACTGTCCCTCTTCTCTCCCTGTGTGACTGAGTGCTCAGTGGTTTCCTAATCACATGACTCTCCTCTGAAGCACTTGGAAAATATGCCATTGAGCTAGTTTCCACCGAGGACAACAAAGGCAGGCAGGCATAACTCCTTTAACACGCTTAGATCAGCTCTGGCAGGGCCCAGATTTCAGAGCTGTCCTCCTCATGCCTGCACGTAATCTCCCCCTGACACCTTCCAGTCTGGGGGACGGTGTAGCTGGCACCAATGTCTGCTCTGGAGGCCAAGCCCATTGATCAAATTCTGTCAGGTGGCTGTGGCCCAGCGCTAAGGGACCAGAGGAATGCAGTTATCACAGGTGTCCCCTCGGACTCACCGTGCTGATTGGCCAGTGACACTTTGGGGGACTCGATGACAAAAACAACAAGGACAGGTTCACCCAGGGGTTTGGCACTGTCTGAATTGATATAACAGTGAACCCCTTTTAAACTGCAGAACTCCCCATAGATAGACACCTGTAGATTAATATAGGCCATGACTATCCCTGTCTAGAGGGGTAATGTTCCATAGAAGTTTCCACTGATATCCATCCTGGCTCCTGCGTCACCGTCCTCCTCCCTACGTCAGCCCACTTTGGATTTTCCACCCTCTTCATGGTCTTGATGACGACGTTCAATGCTAATCCCTGCATATTATGGCCTGTGTGACCATGGCCTAGTGACCTAAGTTGCCAGACCAAACAGGGCTACAGGGACGACTATGGTTCAATCTGACCGTAACCATTGCAGCTATCTGTTTGTCAGACGACATTGTATTGCAGTGGTTGTGTGTGTGTTTAGCCACGGCCAGGGTGGTCAGGAATCCCCAGAATGCCGTCATTGATCTGTGCGTCACGTGCATTTCCAAAAGCACAGTGGTCAGGCAAGGACTCCCTCCAACTAGAATCTCAGGGGATTTTCCCGAAATGTTTGGAAAATGACTGAGACTGGAGATGTTTAAAGTGAAGTGGTGTACTTATCTCTCTGGTGGTAGCTATCTCTCTGGTGGTAGCTTTGCATCCATTAAGAATACTGTGAGGCCAGGATTATTCTACATTGTCCAGGGGTCATTAATAGGGGTCTGACCTCCCCTACCAAGTATTTTCTTTAAATAATTGATTTGGCTAAACTTTGCCGTGCATGATAAACACATCCTTAACAAGCAGTTAATGTCAGGTATATCAACTGGACAGTAAAAATAGACACGTCTGACTAATTAACTGTGAAGTTATAGTTGGCTGACTGGCTGTATCGAGTAACGTCAACAGAAACCATATTCAACATGACTAAACATAGCCAGATCACGATCTTAAATCAAATCAAATTGTATTTGTCACATGCTCCAAATACAACAGGAGTAGTACACCTTACCGAAAGCCCTTAACCAACAATGCAGTTCAAGAAATAGAGTTGAGAAAATATTTCCTAAATAAACTAAAGTAAACATTTAAAATGAAAAGTAACACAATAAAATAACAATAACGAGGCTATATACAGGGGGTACTGGTACTGAGTCAATGTGTGGGGGTACAGGTTAGTCGAGGTCATTTGTACGTGTAGGTAGGGGTGAAGTGACTATGCATAGATAATGAACAGCGAGTAGCAGCAGTGTAAAAACAAATGAGTAGCAGCAGTGTAAAAACAAACAATGTAAATAGTCTGGGTGGCCATTTGATTAATTATTCAGCAGTCTTAAGAGTTGGGGGTAGAAGCTGTTAAGGAGACTTTTGGACCCAGACTTGGCGCTCCGGTACCGCTTGCTGTGCGGTAGCAGAGACAACAGTCTATGACTTAGATGGCTGGAGTCTTCAAAAATAAATTGGGCCTTCCTCTGACACTGCTGTGCTTAGTCTGAAGTATTATCATTACCCAGGGTGTTTTTCTAGACTATAATAGACAATGTGAGGATATTGTGCAACTTCAGATCTGTTGATCTAAATTATTCCCAGAATTATACAATCCTTGAAATAAAAAATGTGTTTGGTGTGGAGAATTTCTCCCCCACACATTTGAGAGCCACGAGGTGATCAAATTCCTTTTCAGTTGGCTGCGTTTGAACTCAAGTGTCTCCTTTGATCTCTCAAGTCTCTCCTACATTAGTCATATACTTCTGTAGATATACTGTAGAGGAGACGGTCAGATTGAAGGTGCTGCTCTGACTCACTACTGATTGATGTAATGTAATCTATCCAGAATAAATGCTTGAACTGCAGATGGATATCATTGTCAGTAGATTGGTATAAAAACATGCCTTCGTAGAAATTACGGATTGAGATCATTTCAGTCATCAGTTTGTGCAATGTAGTTGTGACCAACTGGGGAAGTCAAGGGGAGGGGGGGGAGATAGCTACATTTGATTTTCATTCATTTGTCCTGCTCGTGACAATTCTTGGAACACCTGACTTCAGTCTGCAGTCTAGAGTACAATGAACCCTCAGCTATAGATTTACAGCCCACACTATGCTGTTATCAGAGCGAGAGAAAGAGGCGCTGGCAGAGGGAGAGAGAAAAGCGGCCGGGGCTGAGCCAGTAGGAGAGGGGAATGAATGACGTCACCAGTGATGATAGTGCTATTTTAAGCGTGCAATAGGGAGAAGGCCGCAGCCAGCGTTCGCTACTCTCCTGACATCAGAAATTAAATCAGGCTCTCTGACTGATAATGACCTTTTGTGTCAATGATTAGAGAACCGAGAGAGGAAGAAAGAGGGAGATAGGGATAGAGATGGTGAAAGAGAGAGCGAGTCAGAGGAAGAGAGAGAGAGAAATAAAGAGACCACAGGAAGAAAAAGGTGGTAGAGGGGGTTTGCCAGTACAGTGCTGATTAGATTAGACCAGCTCGTCATCCAGCATTAAGCCCAGGATACACAGGGATTAGTGGCCAAGGGATTCTGCAGAGTCCTGGCATGTGGGTGTGGATGTGTTCATAAGTGTGTGGGAGGAGAGTGAGTGGGTGGTTTCTCAACTTGTTTGGACCGAGAAAGGAAATGGCTGCATCTGGTACTGATCATTGTGTACAGTACACAGTATCATTGCTTTGTTCCTTTTGAAAACACACCAGGAACATGGCAGCCTTTATTATGTCACTGACATCTGGACAGATGTACAACTGATGGGATTCATATTCATAAGGGCAGTCTCTAAGATTTTCCAGAAGAAATGAGTCATGTCCAAGAAGTTCATTCCTCAGTGCCAAGCTATCCCGTTCTGCTCTGCCGGGCACTCCCCTCCCATTCTGAGTCCATGAAGTCACGTTTAACCTTTTCCAGGCCACGCTTTGTATCTCTGATACACTGCCTCTAGCTGCCAAACAAACAAATTGAGTTAACACCCTCCCGGCGTGACCAACTTCACCGCTATAAAGGTTCTTATCGTGCTTGGCTTGTGTCTGGTGGGTTGATTAAATTTGGTTATTTAGCACATTGAGGCGAGTTCCAGGGTGAGTCTTATTGTGGGGCCTTTCAACACCATAAAGGGCTGCAATTATCAGGTCCACTTTGTGGGGGTGTTAAGTTTACACCATTTACATCCGGCTGTGCTCTGTAAGTAGCTGCCAGGACATTGGGATGGAGGGGTGAGGTCCCACTGAGGAGTCAGTCGAGGTGTCTGATTATCCGCCTCACGAACTGGTATGTGTTTTGAAATGAGAATGAGAAACGATTCTAAAACAATGAGAAATTATGAGAAACGATTCTGGCTCAAGACAGGATCTGATCGAAACAACTGTTTGGTTAACAAAAATGATTTAAAAAAAGCCTCTCTTACCAGCCTGGTTGCCAGCTTTATGAGTCATTTCCTGATGTGTGTCCAATGATACAGCAAAGTAGCAGCAGTACAGTACATACTGTATGAAACAGTTTGAATGTCAGTCAGAAGTCTTAGTCATTGATGATGAGGTAATTGATGTATAATTTCTGTGAATAGGAGTTAGCCATAGTTGACAATACAGCCTGGAGGGCCTGGCTCATAGCTGCACCCTTATCTTCCTGTTTGACTCAACCCTACCTAGACACTGGTTCAGGTGTAAGAGATAGTCAAATGACTGAACATTTGATTGACCAATCATTTACGAATGGTCCCTTGGATTACTTACACTGTGCACAATGTACATTTATCCGGCTATAACTGCCAGTTAGGAATGTGTTGACCAAGAAACTGTGTGATGATACATCAAATGTTGTGCAATGGCAGTTGGAAGATGGAAAAACAAGGTGTCAGGATATCCTATAACTGCATAGCCATACTGTAAGTTGTATGTAGTAAATGTGAGCCTGATTTGTGAAATGTTTGCAGTCCAATCCCTGTACCTTTTGCAGAATATCAGTCTGTCCCTAATGTTTTTCCTGGAGAGAAGTGGCTTCTTTGCTGCCCTTCTTGACACTAGGCCGTCCTCCAAAAGTCTTCGCCTCACTGTGCATGCAGATGCACTCACACCTGCCTGCTGCCATTCCTGAGCAAGCTCTGTACTGGTGGTGCCCCGATCCCGCAGCTGAATCAACTTTAGGAGACGGTCCTGGTGCTTGCTGGACTTTCTTGGGTGTCCTGAAGCCTTCTTCACAACAATTGAACCGCTCTCCTTGAAGTTCTTGATGATCCGATAAATGATTGATTTAGGTGCAATCTTACTGACAGCAATATCCTTGCCTGTGAAGCCCTTTTTGTGCAAAGCAATGATGACGGCACGTGTTTCCTTGAAGGTAACCATGGTTGACCGAGGAAGAACAATGATTCCAAGCACCACCCTCCTTTTGAAGCTTCCAGTCTGTTATTTGAACTCAATCAGCATGACAGCGTGATCTCCAGACTTGTCCTCGTAAACACTCACACCAGTGTTAACGAGAGAATCTCTGACATGATGTCAGCTGGTCCTTTTGTGGCAGGGCTGAAATGCAGTGGAAATGTGTTTTCGGGATTCAGTTCATTTGCATGGCAAAGAGGGACTTTGAAATAAATTTAAATTCATCTGATCACTCTTCATAACATTCTGGAGTATATGCAAATTGCCATCATACAAACTGAGGCAGCAGATTTTGTGAATATTAAAATTTGTGTCATTCTCAAAACCTTTGGCCACGATTGTATAATGTACACATGGATTTGTAGAGTACACAACACACATGGTGTCAATTACTTATTCAGAAAACCATGTTTGACGGAGTAGTCTAACCATTTAAAAGAATAATGTATACATTCAATAACCTAGTTGGCAAGTTTGATACTTTTTCAATCTCATGTTCTGCGCTATAATCTGTAAGAACCACTGATGTGTCATCAGTCGTCTGTTACTGTTACCTGAGAACCGCTTCAATTCAAAGCTCCTCCTGGTGCAGGTGTGGGATCAGAGTCTTGACTATACTCCACCTGAGCCCCTCCAGCCTTAATACTTAACAGGCTCTCTATCTTCATATGGGCCTGGGGATCAAACAGGTTGGAGTGGTGAGTGGGAGCTTTCCTAGAAGTTCACTCCATTTCTTCTAAGAGTTGGAATGATCTGCCATGAGATATTTGATGTGAATACCAATATTCTGCCCTCAGGTATACAGGTGCACTTCTGGCATATTCCGTTTTAAATAATTAAAGTCTTTGACTCACCGTTGAACTCCCAGATTGGTTTACTTTCCACACTGTACATTTTTAAGGCTCACTCATCTGGGTCTGTTCTTCCACTTCCTGTCTTGTCATACAGTTTCATTAGGTTGTGGCAGGTGTGTCCCACTGCCTTGCCGTGTGATTCAGGAGAATATCATCGCTTGAGAACAACAAGCTGTGAACCGACTGAATCTGGCTTCTCTCGCTCTCATTTGTTTGTCTCTGAAGCCGGGGGCGGCCCGCTGGTGACTTTGATAGACTGAAATGCTGCTCACCCACACACACACGTTCACACTGTCACACACTCCCACGCACATACACTCATCACACACTGTCTGTCACACACACATCTGAGATCCAATGTGAAATGTTTACGATCCACCCACACCACTCCATGCATGCTCTCTTGTCAAGAAACTCTTTCCTGTCCAAAAGTATGTGAGAAGTTACCATATAGTAAATACTGTATATGTCTGTCAATAGGCCTACACATGCTTATCCTACCATAGACTATCTGTATGGCTGTGTTGCTCTGATCTTATAATCCATATAATAATGTTGGCAAAGGGTCATGGCACAGCCGTAAGAGATAAGGTAGAATGAAATTAAAATATATCACTCCCTCTGAAAAAATGCCCGCTTCTCAGCCAATAAAATGTTTTGCCTCCTGAGTGTAGGACAGGCTGTTTGTCTGATTATGAAAACCTGTTTCTTACTGTCCTGCAAACACTGTGTACAACCAGCATATAGATGGGTAGCCTATAGCCTCAGATCTTCAATAGGATCAATGTTTCTCCATTATGTGTGTGTCTGTGTCTGTGTGTACTGTGCATTCGGAAAGTATTCAGACCCCTTGACTTTTTTCGCATTTTGTTACATTACAGCCTTATTCTAAAATGTATTACATTATTTTTTCCCCCCTCATCAATCTACACACAATACCTCATAATAAAAAAAGTGATATGTTTTTTTTATGTTTACAAATGTAGAAAAATACATTACAATGATATATTTTACTTTATAAGGACTGAACGCTAAGGCTACCAAGTTTGCTAAGACAAAGAGATACAATTTCAATTAGCACTGACGTGAAGCGAGAGGTGTTGAAACCTTTAAGCCCAACAAATGGCAAGCTACCCTACCCAAATCCAGAGGCCTTAAAGCCCCCTCCTCTTGTTCAGAGACTGGTATTTTCTACAAGAAATCTACCTCCAGAAATAAAATCTTCTCCCAGGTGGGTGTGACACCTACTTCCGTTGCCTGCTGCACTGCTGCTTGGATTCCACCTGGTAATCTGTTCACCGTCTGCCCTGGTTGTCTCCCCCTGTCTGGTACAGGTATCCCCACCACACTCCCCCCTCTCTCCCAAGCTTTCGCTCGCCTCCAGCACACAGGCACTTTTGGTGCGAGTGACTCTGAACTCACAATGGCTAGCCCCAAGTCGTTATATATTATATATTGCTATTTGCCTCATGACTCCTGCATGCTTTGTTGACTACGAACTTTCTTTACCCAACCGTGGGACAGACTATGTTTGTTTTCACACTCGGGACTCTGACTCTCTATTGGTTACACACACTTTTGGCCTCCCATCCCAATCTAACCATCTCTCGCTGGCTTTGTATTCATGTTAACTGATGAAACTGCTGTACAATATGATCTTGTTGCCATCTGATGCACATTCAGTTGTCATAAATCAACACTGCAGAGCTCTCCCTGTACTGTGCTGTGCCTTGATTGTATTACTCTTGATGATATCTGGAAATGTGCATGTACACCCTGGCCCATCTACTGTTGCTAGCCCCAATTCTGACTTGTGCTCTCATATCTGCTTCACTGATTTCTGCTCTCGTAAAAGCCTGGGTTTTCTGTCCGTTAACACTTATTACCTAAAATGGATCAATTGAAAGAGTGGGTTCACAGCTCCAATCCAGATGTGTTGGTCATTACTGAGACGTGGTTAAGGAAGAGTGTTTTGAATAATGAGGTTAAACTTTCTGGTTATAACCTTTTTCAGCAAGACAGATCTTCCAAAGGTGGGGGAGTGGCAATCTTTACCAAGGATCATCCCAGTGCTCGGTTGTCCATACCAACTCCGAGACAGGATTGTGTCGAGGTACAGATCTGGGGAAGGGTGCCTAAAAATGTCTTCAATATTGATGGTCTCCAAAAACACAGTGGCCTCCATCATTCTTAAATGGAATAAGTTTGGAACCACCAAGACTCTTCCTAGAGCTGGTTGCCCAGCAAATCTGAGCAATTGGGGGAGAAGGGCCTTGGTCAGGGAGGTAACCAAGAATCCGATGGTCACGATGGTCACTCTGACAGAGCTCCAGATTTCCTATGTGGAGATGGGAAAACCTTCCAGAAGGACAACCATTTCTGCAGCGCTCCACCAATCAGGCCTTTGTAGTAGAGTGGCCAGACAGAAGCCACTCCTTGGTAAAAGGCAAGGAGTGGCTTCCTAGAGGAACTCTGGAGCTCTGTCAGAGTGACCATCGGGTTCTTGGTCACCTGCCTGACCAAGGCCCTTCTCCCCCAATTGCTCAGTTTGTTGTGGCACAGATCTGGGGAAGCTTACCAAAAAGGGTACCAAAAAAATCAGGGGAGAAGGGCCTTGGTCAGGGAGGTGACCAAGAACTGGATGAAAATTTAGGTTTTAAAAAGCTAGCCTTTGCTTCCCTAACTGACTGTGTTTCGGTTCCTGACTTCCCTGAAAAGTTGCATATTGCGGGGACCATTCGATGCTAGTGCAGTACGCCACAGGGTGTTTTTGTGCTGGTCAAGGGCAGTCAAATCTGGAGTGAAGCAAGGGCTATATCTGTTCTTAGTTAAAAAAAATTTAAAAGAGACATGCTTATTTAAGATGGTGAGGAAAGCACTTTTAAAGAACAACCAGGCATTCTCTACAGATGGGATGAGGTCAATATCCTTCCAGGATACCCGGGCCAGGTCGATTAGAAAGGCCTGCTCGCAGAAGTGTTTTAGAGAGTGATGAGGGGTGATCGTTTGACCGCAGACCCATAACGGAGGCAGGCAATGAGGCAGTGGTCGCTGAGCTCCTGGTTGAAAACAGCAGAGGTGTATTCAGAGGGCAAGTTGGTCAGCATGATATCTATGAGGGTGCCCATGTTTACGGATTTGGGGTTGTACCTGGTAGGTTCTTTGATAATTTGTGTGAGATTGAGGGCATCTATCTTAGATTGTAGGATGGCCGGGGTGTTAAGCATAGGTCACCTAACAGTACGAACTCTGACAATAGATTGGGGCAATCAATTCACATATGGTGTCCAGGGCACAGCTGGGAGCTGAGGGTGGTCTATAACAAGCGGCAACAGTGAGGGACCTTTTTCTGGAGAGATGGATCTTTAAAAGTAGAAGCTCGAACTGTTTGGGCATTGACCTGGATAGTATGACAGAACTCGGCTATCTCTACAGTAGATTGCAATTCCGCCCTCTTTAGCAGTTGTCTTGATGGAAAATGTAATTGGGGATGGAAATTTCAGAATTTCTGGTGGCCTTCCTAAGCCAGGATTCAGACGGCTAGGACATCAGGGTTGGCGGAGTGTGCTAAAGCAGTGAATGAAGCAAACTTAGGGAGGAGGCTTCTGATGTTAACATGCATGAACCCAAGGCTTTTACGGTTTCAGAAGTCAGCAAATGAGAGCGCCTGGAGGGACACAGGGCCTGGGTTAACCTCTACATCACCAGCGGAACAGAGGAGGAGTAGGATGAGGGTACGGCTAAAGTCTATAAGAACTGGTTGTCTCATGCTTTGGAAACAGAGAATAAAAGGAGAGCAGATTTCTGGGCGTGGTAGGCTGGATTCAAGGCATAATGTACAGACAAGGGTATGGTAGGGTGTGAGTACAGTGGGGGTAAACCTAGGCATTGAGTGACGATGAGAGAGGTTGTATCTCTGGAGGCATCAGTTAAGCTAGGTGCAGTCTCCGCATGTTTGGGGGGGTGGGACAAGGGGGATATCTGAGGCATGTTGAGCAGGACTAGGGCTCAGCAGTAAAATAAAACAATGAGAGCTGCCCTAAACAACAGTATACAAGGCATATTGACATTAGAGAAAGGCATAAAGCAATCACAGGTGTTGATTGGGAGAGCTAAGACAAAAATGGGTGAGACAACAACGGGTAAACAGCTAAGACAACAACAACAGGTAAATGGCGATAAATGGGCAGAGAACAGAGGTCGACCGATTATGATTTTTCAATGCCGATACCGATTATTGGAGGACCAAAAAAAGTCAAAACCGATTAATCGGACAATTTAAAAAAAAATGTATTTGTAATAATGACAATTACAACAATACTGAATGAACACTTATTTTAACTTAATATAATACATCAATAAAATCTATTTTGCCTCAAATAGCCTCAATTTGGTTTAAATAATGCAAAAACAAAGTGTTGGAGAAGAAAGCAAAAGTGCAATATGTGCCATGTAAAAAAGCTAACGTTTAAGTTCCTTGCTCAGAACATGAGAACATATGAAAGCTGGTGGTTCCTTTTAACAGGAGTCTTCAATATTCCCAGGTAAGAAGTTTTAGGTTGTAGTTATTATAGGAATTTTAGGACAATTTCTCTCTATACAATTTGTTTTTCATATACCTTTGACTATTGTATGTTCTTTAGTATTGCCAGTGTAACAGTATAGCTTCCGTCCCTCTCCTCGCCCCTACCTGGGCTCGAACCAGGAACACATCGACAACAGCCACCTTTGAAGCAGCGTTACCCATCGCTCCACAAAAGCCGCAGCCGTTGCAGAGCAAGGGGAACAACCACTCCAAGTCTCAGAGCTAGTGACGTTTGAAACGCTATTAGCGCGCACCCCACTAACTAGCTAGCCATTTCACATCGGTTACACCAGCCTAACCTCGGGAGTTGATAGGCTTGAAGTCATAAACAGCTCAGTGCTTGAAGCACAGCGATGAGCTGCTGGCAAAACGCACGAAAGTGCTGTTTGAATGAATGCTTACGAGCCTGCTGGTGCCTACCATCGCTCAGTCAGACTGCTCTATCAAATCATAGACTTAGTTATAGCATATTAACACACAGAAATACGAGCCTTAGGTCATTAATATGGTCGAATCCGGAAACTATCATCTCGAAGACAAGACGTTTATTCTTTCAGTGAAATACAGAACTGTTCTGTATTTTATCTAAGGGGTGGCATCCATCAGTCTAAATATTCCTGTTACATTGCACAACCTTCAATGTTATGTCGTAATTACGTAAAATTCTGACAAATTAGGCGGCCCAAACTGTTGCATATACACTGACTCTGTATGCAATGAACGCAAGAGAAGTGACACAATTTCACCTGGTTAATATTGCCTGCTAACCTGGATTTCTTTTAGCAAAATAAGCAGGTTTAAAAATATATATTTCTGTGGATTGATTTTAAGAAAGGCATTGATGTTTATGGTTAGGTACAGTTGTGCAACGATTGTGCTTTTTTCGCAAATGCGCTTTTGTTAAATCATCCCCCATTTGGCGAAGTTGGCTGTCTTTGTTAGGAAGAAATAGTCTTCACAGAGTTCGCAAGGAGCCAGGTTAGCAGGCAATATTAACTAAGTATGCAAGTTTAAAAATATATACTTGTGTATTGATTTTAAGAAAGGCATTGATGTTTATGGTTAGGTACACATTGGAGCAAGACAGTCCTTTTTCGCGAATACGCACCGCATCGATTATATGCAACACAGGACACGCTAGATAAACTAGTAATATCATCAACCATGTGTAGTTAACTAGTGATTATAATTGATTGATTGTTTTTTATAAGATAAGTTTAATGCTAGCTAGCAACTTACCTTGGCTTCTTACTGCAATCGTGTAACAGGCAGTCTCCTCGCGGAGTTTAATGTAAAGCAGGTGGTTAGAGCGTTGGACTAGTTAACCGTAAGGTTGCAAGATTGAATCCCCGAGCTGACAAGGTAAAAATCTGTCATTCCGCCCCTGAACAAGGCAGTTAACCCACCGTTCCTCGGCCGTCATTGAAAATTAGAATGTGTTAACTTACTTGCCTAGTTAAATAAAGGGTAAATAAAGGTGTAAAAATAAAAAAAATATATTAAAAAATCGGCCAAATCGGTGTCCAAAAATACCGATTTTCCGATTGCTATGAAAACATGAAATCGGCCCTAATTAATTGGCCATTCCGATTAATCGGTCGACCTCTGGCAGAGAGGGTCAGTTAGTTACACATAGGGCTTGAGTTTGAGGCTGGGGCCGACAGATAAACAAAATGAAGTAGTGTTAATGAAGAGTTCAGCAGGCGTCAGCTGTGTAGCCGAGTGATCATAGGGTCCAATGAGAAGACCTTTGGGGAGAGGGCCATTCTTCTTACCAAACCACATGATCTTTGTTTTGAAGGTGTTCAGAGCAAGGTTAAGGGTAGAGAAAGCTTGTTGGAGATTAAGAAAGCTTTGTTGTAGAGCATTGAACACAAAATTCGGGGAGGGGTCGGCTGAGTATAAGACTGTATCATCTGTGTATAAATGGATGAGTGAGCTTCCTACTGCCTTAGCTATGTTGTTGGAGCTAGGTTTGGGCCAACTATTTTTTGGGTTTGTTCAGGTAACACTTGGACCGTAAAGTTGAGTAAACAAAAAAAGGGCTGTGGAAGCAGTTACTTCTTAATAATTAGTTGAAACAGCTAGATTTTATTTTACAGTGCAACAGACAGTGGTGCTTGTTTCTCATCCTCCCCTCTCTCTCAGTTCCCCCTCCCCCGATTCCCCCCACCCCTCCTTCTCTCTCTGGGCTGGGAAGAGGCTTACTCAGCATGCAGTGATGTGACTGAGTCGTGATGTTTGGGACTGTGACTCCCTCAGAGTCATCCCACCAGCGTCTACGCCTGTGGGTACAGGTTCATCATTAAAATGCTTTGGCCTCACTTGCCTCAACAAGACTAGTGAGCATAATAACAACACCCTGTCTTTAAGAAAATAAGGGGCATCAGGTATATTGAATCACACAACTGTGTTTTAAACAACATTGGCATTTTTTGTACAGTGTGCTCCCATACTTTATTGTTTTAATGTGAAGTGTGTTGCGATATTAAATAGGCCTACACTTTAAATAAAGTTTGATTGGATTGGATTTGATACTGAAACAACACATGAATGAATAACAATACCCTTTTAGCCTGCCATATACTAACTACACTGCAACTTACTGCATCAAATCTACTGATGGGCTACATTTAAGGGTTTATTGACAAGTCTGCACACAAACTGACATCTACACGTACCACATGAACAATGAGGGACTTGTATTAATGTATATTGAATGTGTAATAACTGTGTCAAAATCCAATTCCTGGTATAGGATTGCCATTGTTTGATGATTGCCAGGTATATTATCATCTGCAGAACTGGTCATTTGCTGAAATAACTTTTGTTTATTTGTATTCAGGTGAGTTTGTAACCATGCACTGTGTTTTCCTACACTGGTTGCCAAGAGATTTTTTCTTCTTTGAATGTTTTCTTTCTTGTCGTCAGCGGAAGGTTACACCCCTGAAATCTCTATACTTAATTTACTTTTTGTTAAGGTCGTAAGTCAGTTGAATATGATTTATACGGACCTTGTCCTGAGAGGGATTAAAGTTCTTACCCTTGTTTAGACTACTGTAGAGGCACTCCCACAGAGACCTTACCAATCTCGTGAAGTGATTTAAACCTTTGTGCAAAAGCACATTCTTTCCGATAGTGGAGAACGAATCAGGCAGCAGGTCTTGGAAAGGAACTTGCATGTGAGGAGGAATTCCGTGGCTACCTTAAATCACATGCTGACATATCAAGAACCATTACTCTCCACCCATATCCTAGACCTAGAGGGCTAGGACAAGAGGTGCCTCATCTTCCGAATTGTGCTTGTAATAGAAAAGACACCGATGCGCAAACATCACACGGGAATTTTAAGACACTCAATTGGTAAGCAAGAGGAATAGGCTACAGAGTGGTCCTTACTACAGAGAAGACTCACAGATTTGTCTGAGAACTTACTGTCACAGTGGATGCTAACTGGACATACCTGTGTTTCTCAGTTTGGGAAGATTTACATGCCAAATCTGGGGAAACGTGTTTGAAAAACAAAAGCTTTAAAGTTCTCGCCACAATAATTGGTAAGTTCCATTACGACTTTGGAATCATGTCAAACCTATAGTCATAATTCATAATTTGTATAATGTGGTAAATGATGATTCTATAGTTTTAATAACTTTGACTCAAAGGGGCAATCTGCAGTTGCTACATTCATTTTTGGACTTGTAAATGAATATGTACACATTGATTCTTGAGGAATATAACTTAGAAATAAATGCCTCATAAGCTCAGTTCAACTGTCCTACCCCATCAGAGCCCCAAATAAACACACTAACTGTAAACGAACACAATATAGCTTCAAAACATGGTTCAAATTATAACTGTGACATGGATGGTCAGTCCTTGCATCCAGAGGTCTGTTTATGAATTTGAGATTGGTTATATTTCCCCAGCCCCATCACTCAGATTGTACTGAAACAGGTGCGGGGAATGGCTTTGTTCATGTTTCTTACCTCACATTGGAGGTAAGTTACCTTTGGAAATGTATAAGCAAAACCATTTTATTTTGTAACCTGAGGCACGTAGACAATAACTGAAACGAATAGCCGACATTGTGTCACAGTTCGGGTTTGTTTTAGGCTACATGCATCACATTTCACTGTTGTTTTTGCCATCTTTTAAGAGTTTCAAAATTATACAACTACATGTAGGCTACGCAAGATTCAATTGATGTGTCAACTGATGCTAACTGCCATCTGCAGACAATAACATTGGTGGTTATCCCTGACCTATAGGATAGCTGATGACAGCACCCATAATGTCAATATAAGCAACACAGCCTACCTCTCTTTATAGACATCAAGCGCAGTCTGTGATATGATATCATTAGGCTACACCGACTCTGTCAGCTGTACCTATACTCAGAGGGTCAGAGGGTAGGCTAGCTTACTTCTATTGTCATGGGGTGGCAGGTAGCCGAAAGGTTGCAATATCAAATCCCTGAGCTGACAATGTAAAAATATATATATATATATATTTAAAAAATCTGTTGTTCTGCCCCTAAACAAGGCAGTTAACCAACTGTTCCTAGGCTGTCATTGAAAATAAGAATTTGTTCTTAACTGACTTGCCTTGTTAAATAAATTACAAATTTGTTAAAAACACCTGCAACAATAGGCAATGTGTGCTTCAACATTGATGCCTTCTTGTCTTTCCTGAAAACAAGATTAAGTTCTTGTGGATTCGATGTTCTAACCAGATTATCGTGCCAAAAACCTGTTACAACAGGTGTGTAGACCGCCTAGGTCCTAGGGGTCAACAGGGTCGGGATTCACCTGTCAAATTCAGCCTCCCAAAGTGCCCACATTGACCACTGGAGGGCGAGCGAGTATCTGGGTTTATTCAGCGCCCTTTGTCGATATTTGCCCTACATAGAATACACATATACATATTTCTCCCTTTACTGTACATAGGTTAAGGTACAGTGGTGGCCCGTTTAAACATTCTCTCTTGTAGCTCTTATGGCCATGTAGCCCAAGCCAGTGAGATTTTCCAGGAGGAAAAATTGAGAAAGCACTTCTCTGAAGTAACCTGATGTCTGTGATATTTAGCAGTTAACACGCATAACTGTCGCCCAAGTATGGTATGTGAGTTTATGTTGCAGAAAGAAGGGTATGGGCTTTCAGAGAAGTCCAATGGATAAACATATGGATAGTTTCTAACCAGTTGGCAATGCGCAATTACCTGTCGGCCTACGCACGGAATATCCGGTGCATCTGAGTCGCAAACATGGGCTCTTTTTCTTGTAAAACTGATTGTAGGAAATGCATGACGTAGGAGCCGAGCCCTGTTTGCCACCAGTGTCCATATTCTTTCCCGAGAATATCCCAAAGATCTGATGCCGAACCGCACTTCCTGAAGAGAATACCCGGTTTATTGTGTTATTTGCATTCCGCGCGCGATTACCTTCTAATGGATTTGGATGCAGCAGAGGTCAGAAGGAAGGAAATGACGTCAGCACTGTACTATAAATGATGACGATGACAGACAACATGTGAAACTTGAGATTGCGCAACATTGAATATACATAACATAGTTATTGGATATGGACAATGTGGCAACCTACATGCATTGCTGCCATTGTAATCTGCATAACCTATAATAAAACATCATCCTACATTTAAAGTCCTACCCACATAAAGCATCTATGTAAGAATATTACATAGTTTGTTTTCAGCAGCCTTTAGTTTAGGATTTGAAATTCCACCACTTATAGGGCTATATGTTGTGATTGTAATATATTATGAATGGCCTAAAGTTGCCTGAGTGGGCTGGAACTATCGTATTATTGCGTGACGCTCCAAGGCCTAGCCCCCTTCAAACCGATTGGTTTTTGTGATCAAAAATGGTGTGGAAGAGAAAAAACGAGACGTCTGTCCTCCACGTGGGTGTGAATCTACTTTTGCCATTGGTCTAGATCAACAGCGTCCGAAAGGACTTCTCTTGTGATTGGGTAGAATGTCTGCGGACTGTAGGCGTGTTTTCGTCGTGGTGGAAGTGAGCTACTTTGTGACAATGCTCAGTGTCGATTTTTCATTGGAGCTGCGGTGGGCATGGGTGTGCAGCAGAGAGCTTTTACTGTATTAATCGTATGAGGCTTTTGCATTCTGTAGGTCTTGTATTTGGCCTCAAGGCAGTTTTCAGTCCCATTCATTTAAAACAATAAGGACAGAGAGGTATAGCCTATATTGCGCATTTTCTCTCAGAAAGGCAATATTTCTAATTGATGCTCCTTGGCATATTCCTGTGATACTAGTATAGCTGCCTGGCATTCATCCACCTCTGTAGCATTTAAAAATCTGGAACATTTGGAGTGGAAGTTGGAACATCTCTTGATCAAGCCGCATGCACAAGAAAAGCGCAACAAAGTATTTCTCTATTAGACTCGTTCGGGGAATATTCTCATTATATAATCAGAAGAGGGAAAACTGGTTTATTCAGACTCGGTATACAGTGACAGAAAGACACCGGGAGAGATATTCTATTTCTTTCTTTTGAATGCAAGCAGTTTCTCTCTCTGAAAACAAGGGACACTGTGTAAAAGGTCTGCTCTTTCTCTCCAACCCCGCTCCACTCGCCTTGTCTCCCCCCTGACCACAAGCTATCGAATGGACCAACATCCTAGCGCCCGGAGCTGCACCAGCCGCGGGGCTCCGTCTTGCGAGGCCGTCCCGAGTGAACCCTCCATGAATTTGTACATCCATTCCACAACCGGCACACGCTTCGAGCTCTCTCTTCCCCTGGAGGAGACTGTGGAAGGACTGAAGAGAAAGCTTTCTCAGAGACTCAAAGTACCAAAAGAAAGACTCACCCTTCTACATAAAGAAACGTGAGTACATCTATAAACATCAGCATATCCTACGGTCAAATGTTATGTGCATACATGATATAGTAGACTACATTGTACATACATTTGCTCTGTACAAATCATGGATTTCTATTGATGTCTATATTTTGCACTTATTTAAACTGTAACACACTGTGTAGATCAAGAATGGCATAGGTGTCATATCAGCAGCACTGTATTCAAGCTAAGCAGCTATTGACCATTAAAGCCGGCCAGTGCGGCAAGTATCGAATTGCGCATGGGAGACGCACATTTGTCAGTCAAGGTTTGAAGCAGTATTTATGAGGGAGTCGTGGGGCACATTGCATTGCCTCCTTCAGCGTTCATTATACATACCATACCATTAATGATTAAATATATTATACAAATGATTAACAGCTGAACGAAATGCATACAGTGCATGTTTACTTTATTTATCCAGCTGCCGTTTGTCTGACCATTGGATTTGGTCTTAAATAAATACACAATTATTTAGAGGCTTTGGGTTTAGAATCGAATTGATGTTATACGTAAATGGGGTGCACAATTGCATTTATTCCATGGTTGGGGTTATGGGAAGATTAGATGAGGGCGAAGCACAAGGAATCTCTTTAATTCCTTCTCTTTCATGATCTATGGTTACACCCAGCTTTCTACAATCTCCTCTCACACCAGGGAACGCATATGCATTGGTTTATGCTCACGTGTTATTACAAGGAACTCGCCTGGAGAAAATTGGGAGAACACGTATTTGCCATTTTGAATAGGGGAGCACTCGAGAACAATGGGGATAGTTTAACAACGCGTCACAATCTACAATCTATCTGCACTGTAATTATTGTTTCATTTAAAGCAAACGGAAACTGTAATATTTGCTGGTTTTCAATTGAGTCGGATTTTCGTGCGTTAAATGACAATGGAGGGGAGGGGAGTTGGTATGTTAAAGGTGTCTATGTACTTTCAAATCAACCAGTCTCGTTGTTTTTTGTGTGCTTTTAAATAACACCCGTCCCATGTCTCCCGGTGTAATCGCCTCCAAATCACATCAGGCCTTAAAACCGATAACATTTTTTAAATCCTCTCTCCAAATGCGCTGCTGACTGCCTTTCTCCAGCTGGAGGTGTGACTTTTAGTTCACACTGTACTGTACAGTAGGCTTCTCACAACGCTTCCGCTAGTCTCGCGTTTTTTCCACCTCTTTTTTTGACATGATGAGGTCCTGAAAATGACCATTCACAATGACAAATGACATGGCTGTTCAGTAAATAGGCGTAGGCCTATAAGTGTTCCTAAACGCGTTAGTTGTACAAAAATGCATTGTGCAGAAACAAATGCCATGTTATGTCCAAACATTTCAAATGCAAATGATCACCCTATGGTTACATACCATTTCAATGTGTTGGAAAGTCTTTCCAGTAACTGTCATCAGAGAACACACATAAACCTGTCTCCAACCGATGATGAGTAGGGCATTGCATGCTCATGGTTCTCCAATAGTGAACATGAATGGACCAAACTATGCTTTTTAGGGAAGTCAAATAGTAGGCTGTTAATTGAAAGATTTTGTACAAATGCAAACGCTTAGGTCAATTTCATGTGAATAAACACACATGATTCATAACTTCAAATGGAACATGCAATGTTTATGGAGAGGTCATAACCCTCAACTATCAGATTTTGTTGTCCTCCAAGAAGTTGTCATAACCTCCTGTCCAGCATCATGAGAGAAAATAGTCCTCTCCTTCAGGCAACGGCAGTGGTGTCAAATATCCACTGTTAACAGTTGTCAAGCCCCACTACTTGAAATTGAAATAGTGTATGACAGCGGATCAATATGCCGGCTCTCCGTCAAGTAGACTTTCATACAGGTTGTTTTTCTAAATACATTTTGAAGACTCACCTAACTGCACAAAGGTTGGCGCTTCTGAAATGTGAATAGAGTCATGTCAGTTAATCAGTTAAAATGCCAGTTTGACTGTAAACTAATATGGTTATTTATTTCTCCCCCTCAGGCGTTTGAGTTCAGGAAAACTCCAGGACCTAGGGATCTCTGATGGGAGCAAGTTAACCCTTGTACCTACAGTTGAAGCAGGCTTAATGGTAAGGATAATTATACACCTCATCTGTGTGTGTTTTGCTAAACGCCCTGGGGGGTTGTTTGGGTTCAAGATAATACATGTTAATAGCATCAGACAGATTAATGTAGGTAATTAAGTCTGTGTTGATCTCCTCTCAGTCATCTTTGAATGCACAAGGCTCAGCCTTTCTCCTTTGTCTACTAAGGCTTACCAGTAAATAATGTCGTTCTTCTTCCTCTTTCTTTGAAGTCTCAAGCATCAAGACCAGAACAGTCAGTGATGCAAGCTTTGGAGAGTTTAACAGAAACTCAGGTAAGAACTCTCTCAAATAATGATATTTAAAGTAACCTTCATGAGAAGACCGTTCAGTAGCCCTGCGTTGGAGATCATCTAATGATTTCAGAAGTGCTTTGACATACCGCTGGTTTCACCAAAACGGATTGCCCCTGAAAAGAAGCAGTGTGTTTTAAAGTGCATGAGACCTGTTTGCATGTGAAGCTGGAGCAGTATAGAGAAGACCTCATATATGAGACAGGCTGCTGCTACACCAGACTCTTCCCATGTGTAATCTTAGCCTCTTAAACAAGCAAGCCCAAGCAAACCCCACCCAACATGGGCCTGATTGAGAGTGAAGTCACCCCCCCCCCCTCTCTCTCTGTGCAAAGTCCTGACTGGCCCTCCCTTCTGGCTTTCCTCTCACCACAGAGACTCAGAGAGATGTTTCCAGGAAGCCAACACAGCTATACACTAAACTCATAAGCAGAGATTCAATTGACAGATAGGCATTTCAATCAATATTAGCCTATCGTTCCTGGAAGCATAGAATGCATGCACGAGAACAAAGTGGCCAAGAACTTGATGTACCTCTCTGGAACTGTTGAAATACAGCATGAATATGAGTCACTGGTTTGGTCTGAGTCACTGATCTGATCAATACTGAATGTAAAGTGATAAGATCTGATCTCACCTCCTCAACCTCAGAGAGAGAGAGAGACAGCGATGACGTATTGTCTCAGCAGCTGACTGACTCAAGGTGTTCTGTGTCTCTGTGATGCACGTAATAGTTGCAGTAAAAAAACATGTCACCAATGTTAGATACGACTTCAATCAAATGGACTAGTTGCACACTTATATTTTGAGGTTTTGTGTGACATTGAAGTAGCAAGTTTTCTCAAGTAACATCAACATGATAAAGATTGAGAACATAAAGCTTCCAGCAGGGCTGCTGGTGAAGTCAAAAACTTTCAACACATGTCAAAACCTCAGTGTGGCTTCTCTCCCGCTGATATTTTTACACTGGAAATCCTGGCTTTATTGTGTGTGTGATCTCAGCGCCTAGCCTGCCTGCGCACAGCACAACGGTGACGACAGATGAGTGAGTGTGTGTGTGTGTGTGTGTGTGTGTGTGTGTGTGTGTGATCTCAGCGCCTAGCCTACCTGCGCACAGCACAACGGTGACGACAGATGAGTGAGTGTGTGTGTGTGTGTGTGTGTGTGTGTATGTGTGTGTGTGTGTGCGTGCGTGCGCGTGCGTGTGCGTGTGCGTGTGTGTGTGTGTGCGTGTGGGGGTTGGTTGGTTGGGCTGGAAGCCTTTATCATCATGCGTTACCACTTTGCCGGGTGGCCAACACTGACTGTTTCCACTAGGCAAAGTCTTTCCCATACTTCAACAGTGCCAACATCAGACAGTCTGTGCCCTGACTTTCCACAGCTCTGTAGTCAAGACCTGTTGCCCTCGCCTATGCTCTCCTCCTCTCACGGGGCAGGCAAGCAACAGGAAAGGGCATGTACAGTAGTTAGGCCCTACAGTCATTATGAGTCACATTGGTAGGACTTTCTTCTTCATCAAGCCTGCCCCTTGTTTCTCAAGACTTTACTGTAAGAACGTGAGATGGTGGAACTATTCATGTCTCCTGGTGAGTCATTCAATGCCCTCATATGCACAGCCAACAATGAAAGTTTAGTAAAGGAAGAAACCCGTATGAAACAGATTGAATGTGGGGGGGGGGTTTATCTAGGAGAATTGATTCCCACTTCATAATTCATGAGGCGGAATGGAATGATATAGATTGGGGAGAGATTACAGATACCGGGTAAGATTAGAAAATAGGAACACAAGAGCTTTCCTATTCATTTCCTCCTCCAAATTGGAGGCTATCAAAAATCAATCAATGCACTGAGCTCTTAAATGTGTCTGGTAGGTTAACAGATACCCCTACGATTCCAAAAATAGCCATAGGGATAAGATGTTGTGGCTAGTTGCTGGCTGGTAACATTAGGAAAAGTGGTAGGTTAAACGTCCCCCTATGTCGCACTCTTCCCTCCCCCCAACTATGTGTAGTCTGGTCGGTATTGGAGATCAGGTTTTGTACCAGGAAGTTCAGTGTGTTCATAGAAGCCCAGCTGATAACGGCTTCCAGTATTCTCTTGCTTCATACTGGTATTCAGAGGAGTACTCCACAACCTGCCCAGCCAGGTGGCTTCCAGGGAGAGATCTATTTCGGACTTCCGTAGAGCGAGAGGGAAAGTGTTTCATGGAAAGGGAGGACCTTTCTCTCTCTCTCTCTCTCTCTCGCTCTCTCTCTCTCTCTCTCTCTCAATCCTTTCTGTTTAACAACTCGTCCATAGCCCTATCATTTGAATGTGCTGTGGTTTGCAAGTTTTGTTCTCTACCTAATGCCTGCCCGTTGGTTCCAGTAGGCTCCTGCTATATTCAGACGGTGACAGAATAGGCTGGCCTCTATCAAGGGCACTGGCTCCCTTAATTCGTCTTCTTGGCTTTCCCAGGCAAATGTTCTCCTGACATCTAATCTGCATTAAGCCACCACCTCCTGACAGTCCATCAAGACTGGGCTGGTTTTCTCCCTCTGTCTGCCAGAGATAGGTTTAGGTTGAGCCTGAGAGAGTGTCTGTCTGTGCAGCAGGCTGTATTTAAGAGGCTTGCTTCTGTTGATGGAAGAATGAAAGCCCCCTTGGAGCTTGGACTCAGAGCAATGTAGCTACTGGTCTGTTTGTGAGAAATATGGTAGCTATGTAGGGAGAGGAAGAGGGATGCTTACCATGGTTGAGTATAATCAGCATCGTCGACTGTTACTGCCACTTAACCTAACCATCCCCCATGCACTGCCCTCCACTTCCCCCAGATCTCCCTTTGTTCCACATTTTAAAGAATAAACCCCAGTCCAGTCCACAAAACCTGCCAAGCTGACCAACCCTCCAATACAAAAACAATGACTGAGAGTCAAGCTTTAGGTTAAGGTCTCCCCGATGACTCTGTTTTCCATGTAGGCTGGAGCCAATTAAGTAAAACAGTGCTATGATGCCGTTTCAAAATCAATGTATAGCCCAGCTGGAAGGATAGAGGGAGGACGGCAGGGAGGAGAAGACTGACATATTTTCCTGGAGTAAGAACACAGCTTGTCTTTGGGGAGGCTGTATGTTGGCCAGGTCCCTGAGGAGTACATTGTTACATTTCTGCTGTACCTTTTCTCTCTTCCGTCCCTCTGTCTCCCAACACCCTCCTCCACCAGCCTCCGCTGGGCTCTGAAAAAGATTCAGAATTGTCATTGTGTCTGAAAACCGATAGATGCTAATAGTGGGATCTGACATTATGTGGAGGATCACCTCTGGGTCACCCCTCTCATCATTTCCACCAGCTCCCCTCCTCCAGGGAGCTTGGTGGGCCAGACCAGGCAGGGGGGATGTGGGACGGAAAGGCGGGAGCCATAGGTGGCCTTGGTGAGTCACGGAGGGAGGACGTTGTGGCGTGTTGTGTACAGGTTGTTCTGAGCCACGGAGGGAGGATGTATGGAAGGACAGGCGTGACTCAAAGATGAGGAGATGAGCAGAGGGAGGGGGAGAGGAGAAAAGGTCACCTCTGAGATAGAGGAGTAGAGAAGTGTTCTGAGTGCTGGTGATGGAGCTCCGATAAGGCCTTGTCTTGTCATAGGGCTATAACTATATGGTCTGTTCATTCACCTCCACCTTATAGTCAGATTGTCCAAGTTCTTTTCTAGATAAGGTATTCTGTTCATGTGTTAGAAGTACATCATAAACTGTGTGTGTGGTGTGTGTGTGTGGTGCGTGTGTGTGTGTGCCTGTCCGTGCCTGTGTGCCTAGCACACTGCTCAAAGCAATTGGTCAATATGTGTCTTTTTCCAGACCACTGCTCTATACCCACCTCATCAAGATGGTAGTTAATCAGCCAGTCAGACACTACTGAAAATCATTGTTCTTTAATTGTATTGAGGATTTGGGAGTGGAAAGAATTGAAAAATTACTGACTTGCCATGTCAATATAAGAGCATCTCCTCATCTATAAAACCGGCCTGCTGTCTCCCTGTGTCAAATCAAAGCTTTTGTATACAGGCAGGAGTCTTGCCTTCTCGTAATTGGTTACATAAATAAATAATTTCGGAGCAGAATGTGTAAATCGAATTGTATATTATAAGACTGAAAGACAATAGTGAATAGAGGAACTATTAGTTTCCGTGACCTATAAATCCTAGCCTGGGAGCGCATTAAGCTGGTGGAGTGTTTCTGCACCTTTGTAATCTCTTTCTGACACAGACGGGCACATACAGGAGGGGTGCCAAGGTGTGTTTGAGAAACGGGGGAGATGGATTTGCAGATATGGTCTTTGTCCTATTGTTTCTGTGTGTTTGTGTTTGTATTTGAGAGAGAGTGACAAAGATTGTGTGAGTGCGTGTGTGTCCAGCGAAAATAAAGTCTGTGTGTATTGTGTCGTGACCGTCATTGTTCTTCATCCGCTGGCCTCCTTTGTGCTTCAAGTGCCCCTGCAGCATTATGATCGTGACTGACTGGGCTAGCGTGTGGGAGGCGGTGGAAGCCAGGAATATCACAACAGATAGAAAAATAGCCCAATGTCACATGTAGGTAATTAGCACAACACAACTGTACAGGAGGTGTTGGGTGGGTTTCGTTTTCCCACCACCGTTCAAAGGCATCAGGCCTGCGGACTATGTTATGATCGGCCCGGCCCTCTGATGTACTCATTCTAAATCAGATGGGTTGAGACCCGTTGGACCTAGTGCAATTGTCATGTTCATTTGCTATGATGGCATCGCATATAGCTCTCGTTTTGTACTCCCTCTGTGTAAATAGTACACACAAACTCTACCGGCTGCCGCATCTCAGCGCTGCCGAATAATAATGAATGGGGATCTACTCCAAATGTTGTTTTATTCATCTACGTTCCTTTCAATGTTGTGTCCTGTTGTAGAGCCAGCATGTGGTTAAGCCTGGCCCTCGTTCTCTCTCCCCCGCCACCCTTATCGCAGAGACTAGTCAGAACGTGTTCATTCAATTGGAATCAAAGACCTTGTGCATTGGTGTTGCACCATCTTTGATCTCCTAGAGAATGGAGAGTGTGTATGAGAGAGGGATGCACCCGCGATAGCAGCAGGAGATGTAATACGTCAAGGCGAGCGAATAGACTGGATTGCTTTTCCTCTGTTGCCTTAGAACCTTCAAAGCCATTGTGTTTGGCTGGAAGCAGAGGTAATGTAGAGGGCCAGAGGGTTGGAGGGATGGGGGAGTGGAACCAAGAACCTTATCATTATGAACTTTACCATTCTGTCTCTTTTTTTTCACCCAGCTGGGCAAATTCGCTGATAACCAGCTGGTTCACTGTAACTCATTCACCCTCTTCGCTTTATGTTTTGATGGGTTAGCCATTGATGGGTCCTTTGAAGGCGGGGCCTGCTTTTTAGGATTTGTGTCATGATTGATTTTTTTCTCCTCTTTTGAGAATCGTGTTATTGCATCTTTACCCAGTGTCTGTCTGCACAAGGAGCGTATCAATAGTTTCCCAGTGCGATCAAAACATTTGGGTCGATAGGCAGGTTAATAAGCTGGTTTGTGGCCTCCTCTTCCTCCCTTCACCTATCTGTTTGATAGGTTGACCAGGAGCTACTCAGCCGTAATGCAGCTGAA
Organism: Oncorhynchus masou masou; assembly: GCF_036934945.1. NCBI lineage: Eukaryota > Metazoa > Chordata > Actinopteri > Salmoniformes > Salmonidae > Oncorhynchus > Oncorhynchus masou. The sequence continues at coordinate 79,372,202 of NC_088235.1, read as the reverse complement.
GGAGAAGGGCGATTCCTTCGCTTGAACCCTTCCACAGATCCCTGTCCTCTCTGGGCTCTGACGCAAATGCTGCTCAGTTGTTCATGAATGTCAGCTCAGTCCTGTTCCCAGCTCCCTCTCTCTCTCCCTCCCTCCTTTCTTCCGTCTCTCCTTCTCTCTCTCAGTATGCTTAGTGTGCAAAGGAAGAACGCCTGCAAATGAGTTCCTTGAACCACAGGGACCCCAATAAATAAAACTGTCAACTGCAGTTGGAGAAAAAAAGAGAAAAGGAGGCAGAGTCACACTCTCACTGAATATTTCATCACCATCCACCACCATCTCCTCACTGACACCCTACCCCCATCCCCCCTTCTCTACATCCTCTCTTTCTCCCTCACCCCCCCCCCCATCCATCCTCTCTCCCTCCTCCCCGGTCTCTGCTTATCATATCCTCCTGTCACTGCATAGCAACCGAAGCCTGCTGCTACAGCTACACAAAATGACACCCCAACAACAAAAACAAAATGGCAGACGGAGGTCATGTTGATCTGAACAGAACCAGGTGTCTCTGTATCTTCTTAAACACCCAGTTAACAGATAGGCTGTCATTGACTTATCACGGCACTGTTTACGAAACATACCGTTCAAGACGACGCTTTTGTCAGACAAACGCACGCCTTTTTCTTATGGTTTGTCCTCACTCTTCGCTTCCACATGCCACTCTTGCTGAGTCAGGATGATAGGAACAATGAAACGGCCATTCCTGTCTGTCTAAACGTAACTCAGGCTCACTGCCATCCCCCACTACTGGAGTGGCTGTCTTCCTAGGGCTTTGGAATTTGTAAATACACCAAGGACGAAGGAAGGTGGAGGTTGAAGACAAGACTCTGATGGAGGCTCTTTGTCTGCTTAGTTATTTTTTTCGTCCCTGACATCAACCTCACACAGACTTGTCTCGAGAGAGAGCAGAAAGGCGTGTATGGATGTGCCATAACCACTGAGGTTTTCTAGTTAGTGAAACTCTATCTGAGCTGTTTTTACATTATGGTTTCAACATCCTCTCCTGCAGTCTGTACCCCAACTGACTGTAGCTGTTAGTGTTACCTCCTATCTCTTAGGAGACTGACCTATTTCAGGTGTTCCAGTTCACAGCCCGTGGCTCCATCCCCGGCTCCACCCCTGGCTCCACCCCCGGCTCCTATATGCAGCCTGCCCCATTTCTCACCCTGTCCTCCCCTTTCAATCTGACACGGAGGGCAGAATGCCTAATCAGACCCAGGCTGAAATTCTGAGCCCAGGGGCTTATTTGGGTTCCTTACTTATTTCTGGAGGGGAAAATAAGGCGGGGACGACAAAGACCTGAGAGTGAGAGGTTTAAAGGGCAGGCTGAGAGTTCTGTAGCTCCTGCCATTTCTTAGGTCGCTTAATGCATTTGTTTATGTGGGCTCGTGGCCTTTTTCATTTTGATCTAATGGGAACATTGTGGTGGGCGGTTGCCGGTGTGTAAGCAGATGGTTAAAGAGGGGAGGTCTCCACACACACGGTGTTACGTGTGTGAAACACAGGCTGGGTCATAGGGTTTAGGTGAGAACTTCAGAATTGGCTTTATGAGTCAACCAGTGAGACACCAGGGCCAGGAGTGACACATGTACAGAGGGAGTGATGGAGTGAGGGAGTGATGGAGTGAGGGAGTGAGGGATGGAGAAAAACAGAGAGACAGAACAGGAGAGGGGAGATTTGCGTATCTGACTAATTTGAGGTTTGCCATATGCAACGTTGTGAGCTCGGTATGAACGCATCATCTCTAATTTTGGTGTGTTTTTTAATAATCCACACTTGTCTTTAAACGGAGATGGAATGCCTCTCTATTCCTCTCTCTCTCTCTCTCTCTCTCTCTCTCTCTCTCTCTCTCTCTCTCTCTCTCTCCCTCCTCTCTCTCTCAACACAGCCACACTGATGTGTCATCCCCCCAGTACACACTGCCATCTCTTCGCTCTACCCCCCCCCCACCTAATCAAACACAGCTCTGTGACTCCCTCAAGGCCTTTGGCTTTGTGTGTGTGTATGTGTTTTGTTCTCTTTTGTGTGTGTGACAGGGTTTTGCAAACTGCCTAGTCATTCTCCTGACAGCTGTCAGTGAGGGACACAATCAACTACCCCTCCTGCCGTTCGATCCCGCTCTCCTCTCTTCCCTCTCTCTTTTCGCCTGTCCCCCTTGGTTGACTAACAGGTGACCTTTGTGTGAGGAGTTTTCTAGAACCGTCTCACCTCTGTTCCTGTGCCTGCCCTTACCAAGAACAGCACCACAATGGTTCAGTGCTTGTATTTATTTTAGTCGTCATCACCATCATAGTCAGTCACTGTGTTAACATGGCATGTGATTAGGACTTGTGAATAATCTTTGGTTCATATTCCTATGCCAGTTCAATAGTCGTTTTGCTTAATTGTGAGATGCTGAGAGAAAGAGGTGTTGTGTTGGGCGACGTCCCCCCACCCCCTTCGTCCTCCCCCCTCCCTCGCTCCTCTCCTCCAATGTGTGTCAATACCAACGTGCAAAGGTCACCGTGGCTGCAGAGAGCCGGCGGTCGATAGAAAAATAAATAAGCAAAAGAAAGAGGGGAAAATGATGGAGGGCAGAGCCTGGTGATTCAGAGGGTTAAAAACAGGTCAGCACACACAAGCACACCCCAAAGGCTTCTGGATCTGGAGGGAGCGCTCCCTCTGTTCTCTGTGCTCTGTCCTCTGTCTATCTCTCCTCTCTCTCTCTCTCTCTCTCTCTCTCTCTCTCTCCCTCCCTCTTTCTCTTAGGAATGCACACAGGGCGTTGAAGTTTTTCGGAACCTAAGTGCCACATTGTCCTGATAGCCTCTTGTACTCTTGTTTCTATTTGGGAGAACCTGAGACGTCATTACCTCAGTGTACTGAGTGGTGAGTGGAGCTCTCTGACCCGTCAATGCTCTCCCTTCACCACCACCACAATCCCCCATGAGTGGCCAGAGCAGTAACAAGGCCCTGGGTGTGGGAGGGTGAGACACCATGGAGATTGTTGGAGCAGTGTGGGACGAATGTGTCCTCCAGGCCAAGTGGTGACACGTCTCTCTGTGGTGTGTGTCCTGGAGTGAGTGGGTCAGTGCCTCCATGCTTGGCTCCGGGGCCCGTTCTCGGCGCTCCTAAGATGGGCAGCCCTTCCAGATCCGCCGTGGACCCCCGAACAATCGGGTATTATGAGCTGCGGGGCGGGTGGGTCTGACTTCCTCTTTCGAAGGTCTGAATTTTCAGGCCTGGGGCCAGACGGAAGGGTGGCCTTTGTATGTCTGGTGAATGGTAACGATGTTCTGACTCTGGATTATAGGGATAGTTGGAACAGGAGTGTGTGGGAGGGACAGAGTGTGTGTGTTGGGGGGGGCATGAGTGTGTGTGTGTCTGCGTCCGTCCGTCCGTCCGTGTGTGTTTTCCAAAGGCTCCCTTCATCCACCCAGCAAATGTAAATAGCCCAGTGTTTCAGTGTTCAGGGCTGTGATTAATTACAGGATGGGATAGTGTGTTGTATCTGCTTCACCAGCCTCTCTGAGGGGGAATTCAATGCAGCTCAATGTACTGTTATGTCTCTCTGTTCACATATCCATACATGTGCTTTTGTTAAACTCATTAACAAAGCCCCAAGCCTCGAAAAAAATGATAAAGAGCTAACAGACCTTCTCTTTTGTCAGTTAGTGTGCACATGTACCTATATGTGGTATACTGGTATATATTTAGTTAGTATGCATTAATGTACTGTACGTTGCATTAGCATTCGATGTATAATGTTTTTGTTGTTTGTGAACTAGGTGACTCAACTCTCTTCTCTTCTTCCTGTCTCCAGGTCAGTGACTTCCTGTCTGGCCGCTCTCCTCTGACCCTGGCGCTGCGAGTGGGTGATCACATGATGTTCGTTCAGCTGCAGTTGGCAGCCCAGCAGTCTGGAGGGCAGCAGTTACAGCACAGGCACATCATTGCCCGTGGGGGCGCAGAGGGCACCATGGGACAGTCCACAGGAGCATCTGGAGGGTCCACCAGCGGGCATCACCCCCGCGTCCCCACCCCGCACCACCACCACCCTCACCCCCATCCACATCCCCACCCCCAATCCCACTCCCATCCTCACCCCCACCTGTCCCGGCCCCATCCAGTGCCACCGCTCTCCACCAGCTCAGCAGCCTTCCCCCCTGCCCCCTCACACCAGCCCTCTCCTCCCATGTACCCCTCCTCCTCTTCCCTCTCTTCAAGTCACTGCAACACCCCTCCCGCTCCTCGTCCCTCCCAGCTGCCCGGCAGTATGTTTAGTCGCTCCCACCAGCCCTTCCCGGGCCGACCCAGCCCCAGCCCTGGCTCCGTCCCCCAAAGCACCCCCACTGCAGTCCCCTGCCCTGAGGTAAGACCCTTACCTACCAATCAACCTACCACTGCTTTCTTAATGCTGTATTACTGACAGCATACCATGGTTACACAAAGGAGGGCCAGAACACAGCAGGAAAGATGAAAGGATGAAAGATAGAGATTGAAGGAAGAGAAAGAGAAGTTAATGAGTTAGTCTGCGTAGGTTGTTGTCTTGTTGATCATCAGCCACCTCGCTGGTAAGCAGGCCTCTCTCACTGCAGCCTGGAGCTAGGCTATCTATCTGTCTTTTAATGGCAGCCTGGATCTAAGCTATCTATCTGTCTTTTAATGGCAGCCTGGATCTAGGCTATCTATCTGTCTTTTAATGGTAGCCCGGAGCTTGGCTATCTATCTGTCTTTTAATGGTAGCCCGGAGCTTGGCTATCTATCTGTCTTTTAATGGCAGCCTGGAGCTAGGCTATCTATCTGTCTTTTAATGGCAGCCTGGAGCTAGGCTATCTATCTGTCTTTTAATGGCAGCCTGGAGCTAGGCTATCTATCTGTCTGTTAATGGCAGCCTGGAGCTAGGCTATCTATCTGTCTGTTAATGGCAGCCTGGAGCTAGGCTATCTATCTGTCTGTTAATGGCAGCCTGGAGCTAGGCTATCTATCTGTCTTTTAATGGCAGCCTGGAGCTAGGCTATCTATCTGTCTGTTAATGGCAGCCTGGAGCTAGGCTATCTATCTATCTGTTAATGGCAACCTGGAGCTAGGCTATCTATCTATCTGTTAATGGCAGCCTGGAGCTAGACTATCTATCTGTCTGTTAATGGCAGCCTGGAGCTAGGCTATCTATCTGTCTGTTAATGGCAGCCTGGAGCTAGGCTATCTATCTGTCTGTTAATGGCAGCCTGGAGCTAGACTATCTATCTGTCTGTTAATGGCAGCCTGGAGCTAGGCTATCTATCTGTTAATGGCAGCCTGTAGCTAGGCTATCTGTCTGTTAATGGCAGCCTGGAGCTAGGCTATCTATCTGTCTGTTAATGGCAGCCTGGAGCTAGGCTATCTATCTGTCTGTTAATGGCAGCCTGGAGCTAGGCTATCTGTCTGTTAATGGCAGCCTGGAGCTAGGCTATCTGTCTGTTAATGGCAGCCTGGAGCTAGGCTATCTATCTGTCTGTTAATGGTAGCCTGGAGCTAGGCTATCTGTCTGTTAATGGCAGCCTGGAGCTAGGCTATCTGTCTGTTAATGGCAGCCTGGAGCTAGGCTATCTATCTGTCTGTTAATGGCAGCCTGGAGCTAGGCTATCTATCTGTCTGTTAATGGCAGCCTGGAGCTAGACTATCTATCTGTCTGTTAATGGCAGCCTGGAGCTAGGCTATCTGTCTGTTAATGGCAACCTGGAGCTAGGCTATCTATCTGTCTGTTAATGGCAGCCTGGAGCTAGGCTATCTATCTGTTAATGGCAGCCTGGAGCTAGGCTATCTATCTGTCTGTTAATGGCAGCCTGGAGCTAGGCTATCTGTCTGTTAATGGCAGCCTGGAGCTAGGCTATCTATCTGTCTGTTAATGGCAGCCTGGAGCTAGGCTATCTATCTGTCTGTTAATGGCAGCCTGGAGCTAGGCTATCTATCTGTTAATGGCAGCCTGTAGCTAGGCTATCTGTCTGTTAATGGCAGCCTGTAGCTAGGCTATCTATCTATCTGTTAATGGCAGCCTGGAGCTAGGCTATCTATCTGTTATTGGCAGCCTGTAGCTAAGGCTATCTATCTATCTGTTAATGGCAGCCTGGAGCTAGGCTATCTATCTGTTAATGGCAGCCTGGAGCTAGGCTATCTATCTGTCTATTAATGGCAGCCTGGAGCTAGGCTATCTATCTGTTAATGGCAGCCTGGAGCTAGGCTATCTATCTGTCTGTTAATGGCAGCCTGGAGCTAGGCTATCTATCTGTCTGTTAATGGCAGTTGATTTCCACCAAATGGTTTTTTTTTCCCGCCTGAATTCAACTCTGTGAGTTTTCAGAAACAAAACCAGATGTGGGTTAGTGTAGTTTAGTTTGAGAGGCCACATAGAACAGTGAATAAAGGAAACGATCATTTTTCTTCTTCACTCTGAAACGTCTCCCTTCCTCTCCCTCTTAGCCTTAGCTCTTCCTCCTCCTCCTCCTCCTCCTGTGGGTTAGACTTTCACTTTCACAGTTTTACTTTCACAGTTCACAGAGCAGAGAAAGGATGAATAAAAGATCAGGGACGGGGTCTGATGTCAGGGACAGTAACAGGAGCTCTCAGGACACAGCTCAGGTTTATTCAGCGCATAATGTGTCCCTATACGTGGACCAACATGGTTAATATTAGGGTCCATGTCACGACATGGCTGCCACAACATGGTTGTCACGACATGGCTGTTACGAGTTTCAAGTCACTGCCTCATCATCTCAATAACATAAACTGTGATAAACTTTTCTATTTCAGTAGCATGTTTTATATGACCCCGTATTACATACATACATCTTATGGTCATAATTGAACTAATCACAATTGCTGTCGAGTGGATTTGTATTTATTGCCACTCACCAAAGGCAAAGTGTGTTGAAGGTTTGCCTCTAGTGTTAGACTGTCTCCTCTCCTCCACAGGCGAACTGCAGTGCTAAGAGCCCCAGTAACGGCACCGGCGCTTCAGCACGCTCCTCCTCCTCCTCCTCCTCCCGCAAACCAGGTGCCATTATCGAAAGCTTCGTCAACCACGCTCCTGGGGTCTTCTCAGGGACTTTTTCAGGTGAGTGAGGCCTAATAGCATTACACTAAGACTAAGGCACTAACTCTCAGACTATGGCTTAGCACTCTCAGTGGCACAGATTACTACTGTGTCTTACTGGGCTTGGTCTGGGGATGTGACATGTGGTTAGACTGGAGCTGAGGGGCATTGTAACACTCTGTCTGTCTGTCTGTCTGTCTGTCTGTCTGTCTGTCTGTCTGTCTGTCTGTCTGTCTCTCTCTCTCTCTCTCGCTCTCTCTCTCTCTCTCCTTTCCCTCCTTCCCTCCCTTAGGCACTTTGCATCCTAACTGTCAGGATGGCACCGGGCGGCCCAGGCGAGACATCGGCACCATCCTGCAGATCCTCAACGACCTCCTGAGTGCCACGCGCCACTATCAGGGCGTGCCCCCCTCCCTCACCCAGCTCCGCTACCAGACGCAGTGTGGCTCGCCCTCGCCTGCCTCCCCATCGCCTTCACCCCCTCCCTCACCCCCAGCCACCACCGCTGGCATTGCCGGCATCTCTGCCAAAGCTACCTCGGTGCCTGCCAGCAGCCCCATCTCACCCCCCCTCCACCCGCTGGTGCAGTGTCAGAGCCAGATCCGCATGTGCAAGCCCCCTGGTAAGTAGTGATATCCACTCACGCGCACACACACACGCACACACACACACACACACACACACACACACACACACACACACACACACACACACACACACACACACACACACACACACACACACACACACACACACACACACACACACACACACAGGGCCCTTCACTGTATTTGAGCCCCCGTGCAGCAGAGCAACAGATGTTGCTGCAGTTGTTGTTGTTGTGGATGAGAGTGATTGAAACGACTGTCGTCAAGAGCTTGAATTTAGATGAGCCGCTGGTCTATTGTCGAGCCCAGAAGAGGATTCATCAGCAACTTTGTTTCTGCCGTTGTGTTCCTATTCAAATACTGTTTAACTGTTTAACAAATACTGTTTGGGGCGGCAGGTAGCCTAGTGATTAGAGCGTTGGGCCAGTAACCGAAATGTTGTTAGATTGAATCCCCGAGCTGACAAGGTATAAATCTGTCGTTCTGCCCCTGAACAAGCTGTTAACCCACAGGTTCCTGGTAGGCCGCCATTGTAAATAAGAATTTGTTCGTAACTGAGTTGCCCAGTTAAATAAAGGTAAAAAAAACAAAAAAACGTATTATTCCCACATTTGTTGCCGCACTCGAAAAGACAATATCCTTGCTCAAAGGGAAAGAGAAAGAAAGGGAATACAGAGGTTGGCAGAGAGGTTCTTGTGGGGGTTGGAAGGGTGGAGGAGAGGAGTATGAGGGGGAGGAGAGGGAGAATTCAGGCCCTCCATGGGAATGCAGCAGCTCTGCTCTAGTCTTATTCCATAAGGCTCAGATTGTCAGGCAGCCGCAGCACCAGCTTCAGAAGTAGACCTGTCTTTGTCTTTGTCTTTGTCTTTGTGCTGAGGGGATAGGTTTACCCCTCTGAGGGCTGGACTAGGGATTACTGTCCATCCACACAGAGGCTAGGACAGATACTCACCACGGATAACATTCACAGGCGTGTGTCAGGTAGTCGTTGTGCGGAAACACATTGTCCCCACTCTGCTTTTTTAAACCTTGCCAGAGGAAATTGAACTTTTCTTCCATGAGCTGCTCTTGTTGCATGTTGAATAGAGTTGGATAGTCGGGGAGGATTTCTGAATGGCCCTGATTAAAGTTTTATGTGGACTCTTTGTTTGAAATAAAAACATGAATTCCATTGTCCATGGTAGACAAAGGCTGATATCAGCACATGCATTGTAACTTGGCATTGCGATAGAATGGAGCACTTCATCGAAGCATGGACCAAAAGTTCACCCAACGTCCAGGGGACTCTGCAGTATCCAGTGAGCCCTTTTAAAATAAGTTCTGCACAGTTGAAATAATAAGAGCTTATTTTCTTAACCCAGGAAGCCCCCTTTCCCTCGTTCCTCCCCCTCCCCTTCCTCCACTCAGCCGTCATCCCCTGCTTTAATTCTCTCTTTCTTTGTCCCATTCTCCCCGTCTCTCCCGTCAATGGACCGTCCCACTGCTTCCTCCGTCGCTGTCCAAAACTAGCCTCATCTGTAAAAGCCATCTCTCTCTGGTCTCTTCCAAGCCTGCTCACCATCAATGGTCGCCTGTGTCCACTCAGACTTTAAATAGATAGATTTATACAGAAATGTGAGCGCTGAAAGAATGTGCATTGTGTTTGGAACGCAGCGGGAGGATGAAAAAACAACATACACACTAAGCCTCTATTCATAACATTGTTTTTATATCCGGCCGTCTGCTAACTGCCCACAGATTCATTTGTGCCGTCACTGGAAAAACAGAAAGGCAAAATAAATGCCTTTCGAAGTCAGACCGGCAATCGGCCGAACTTCCTTACCAATTAATGAGTTGTGGCTTTTCTGTCTGTCTGGTTGGCTGGCTGTGTGACTGTGGAATGCTTGGCGAGGAACATTTCAGAAGGCAGGTGACTAAGTGCTCCGGTAAAACCCTGAGACGACTGAAGACTTGACAGCTTAACTCTTCGCAGAAACCCGCTTCCATTGGCCTACAGGAATAACCTATGCTTACTGCTTAGTGCCTTCCCAGTCTGCTGTCTGTGTTACATTACCTCAGGTTGAGACAGCCTCATGAAAATGTCACATAGCGCTGCTATCTCCGGAGAGCCTTTACCCTTTCCACTGCAAGTTCATGTGGAGAGAGGGGAGGAGAAGGTAGGAGGCGGCGGTGAAGAAAGAGCTTTGAGCCATCGGAGATAGCAGGACCAGTCAGCCGAGTGAGCTAGCTAGATTAGTTTGGTTTTGGTTGTGATGTGGCAGCGTGGCTGGTTGTGGTGGTGGTGACTGCTGAGTGCAGAGCTTTGTTAGGCCCAGGGGCCAATGCCTTTTGTCTGAGGGCAGGGCTTAAGAAGGGGGTGTTAGGCTAATTGTTAGCTGAATTCCTTTGCTCAGTGGGACCCCCCCCCCCCCTCCCCAGGGAACCAGGCTGCGCCATTGTAGGGCTGAGCGAGTGAGAAGGAGAGAAGGAAAGAGAAAAATTGTGAGGAAAAGAGGGAGTGAGAGAGCTCTCCATGCCTTAGGATTAGACCTAGCTTTAAGACCCACTCCCACTGCAGCTGCTTGGTTCAACAGAGAGGACAAAAATGAACAAAATGAGTCCCGAAAGAAGGAAAGGAGGGGTAGATATCCTCTCCTCCCCCTCCTGTCTCTTCCTCCCACCAATCTACTCAGTATCTGTCAGGTCAGGTTAGTCTAGTTCAGGCTCTGGCTGCGGGAGGCAGGGTGGAGCGGTGTGTGCACAGAGACAGAGAGACGGAGAGAGGGAGAGAGGGAGAGAGAGAGAGGGAGAGAGAGAGAGAGAGAGAGAGAGAGAGAGAGAGAGAAAGCTGGATTGGGTGGGAATGGCTAAATTCCTCTCCCAGCTTGTTTAATCCAGCCCAGAGCGAATTACCTTTGCGGTGGGTGCATTCTACTGGAAGACTAATTTCTGTTAAAATGTTAACGCTCTGCCTCACGTTAGAGTTGTCAACATGGCTAATTCTGAACACCTAACTCTGTTCTAATGTGGTAGCCCTTCATATGGTCCTCCCCTTCTCTTTAACCTCTGTCTCAGTCCTCACTTCGTCTCTGGACTATGTCTCTTCTCCTCATTTCTGACCTGCGTGTGTCAGATTCAGTCTGACAGGTGTCCTGAGCCCTCACCCTGCTCTCCCTGTTTGTCGTGCTTCAGCGTGGTTGACCCACCAAGGCTAGGACACCAGGCTAGGACACCAGGCTAGGACACCAGGCTAGGACAACAGGCCAGGACAGCAGGCCACTGTACATAATTTATCACCCGCCTGTCAGCAAGCATGTAAGCAGCCACCCGGCGGCCAATGACACACACACTGCTGAGCAGCAGTAACCGAGCCATCTAACCCCCAGCCTATCTGTCTCGACCTATAGCAACGACAGCCAACCAACCGCGTCAGGTGCCCTTTCATTGTCGAATGACAAGGGGGTGGGGGGGGGGGGGAAATGCGTCTAAAAGTCATTTAAGACCTCATTCCCCTGCAGGGTTGTCGATGCCCTTTCAACGCCTGTCAAAACGGGGATGTTCGTTCGCTCCCTTTGACTGGTCTGACTCCTTCAGTTTGGCCCCTTCTTTTCCATTGGGTTGCTTTTCTACCTCTCCTCTTTCTCTGTCTTCTTCCCTGGGCTCCAGATGGTTAGGATGGATGGCAGGACAAAGGCAGGGCTGTGTGCTGTCTATGTTTCCCAGGCCTGTGTTTACCCTCTGGGCTGTTCTCTGCTCTGCTGCTGGCCCAGGGCCCAGGCCAACCAGGAATGACATGTGGCTGTGTTGGATGATGGGCCTGTAGCTGCAGTGATTTATGGATGCCACAGGGATTAGGAGAGTAGTGGAGCACGGGGAAACTGCAAGGCCTCAGGGGGTTGGCTCTGTGTCATGCTTTACTCAGAGAAGTAGGCCTGTATGAACACAGTGTTTTTTTCAGGTGTTACGTAAAATTACGTTTGATTGACTCTGGAATAGGTGGGGCTCCATTCCACTGCATACAAATGGAGGACAAGTATCAAGCCCCCTTCAGCTACTGCCGATTTCGGTGGGATGTACTGGAAGACCTTAAAAAGCACATTTTTCCTGTGATTAAACCCAGGTTGTTTTCCCTGTAGTTTGAGCCCTCACCCACTCCGCCTGATCCCCTGATGCTCAGAAAACACAGCTCTCCTTCTGTGAGATCACAAGAATTATCAAGGCAAACAAACAAACAACAAACAACCACACTTGGACAACTGTTAATGAAGCGGAATCTTTAAGGGATCAATAGAGGAGAAGCTCCTTTAATCTCTTCTGCATCCTTCCTACGCAGCCCTCCTCCTTCTCTGCCGCCCTCGTTCCCTCCCTCTTTGGCCTGGCTCTAGAATGTCATTGATTATTCATAGATCAGCCTCCTTCTCTCTCCCCCTCTCTGCCTTGCAGCATGGTGGTCAGTAGCTACTAAATCCAGCTGAAATACTACCCCACCCCCAACCTGCATGCAGTACTGTATGTAAAATAGCTTGTGTGTTAGTGGGGTGTTTACAGTCATTTTCTGGCACAGTGGAGAGTGAGGGGTAGGGGAGCCTCTCCAGTTGTTTTTCTGCTGGGTGGAGTTCAGGGATTCCACATGGGCTTTTGGAGTATTCTCCTTATGCTCACCCTATACACACACGCCAACAACCTCACACCCCTCCCACTGGTTTCTTGGGGTTGGTCCACACAGGGTGAGATGAGAGGACAGGAGAAGGTACAGAGAGAGAGAACGAGAGGGGGGTGGGGGAGGTAGAGAGAGAGGGATGGATGGTAAAGGGAGGAGTGTGGGGCCAGGTGTACGTGGTTCTTATTGGTCTTCCCTGAGCAGCTGCACAGCAGGGGGGGGGGGAGTTGGAGAGGGTTTTGTCCTCATGGCTCAGTCAGCTACGGCTCTGTGTCTATGGTTTACTCCTGTCAATGCCTTTAGTCTCTGTAGGCTTTAACTGGGCCTGTGAAAGCCCTGAGTGTCTACTGAGGACACATACACACAGCTCTGCTCCAGGGGAGGACGGGTACAGACAATAAAGTGCTGATGGAGGAGCAGCACAGGGTGCAGGAGGGTTGCGTGACCAGAAAGGGGGAGAGAGTACATGGAAAGAGGGACGGAGGGAGGGAGGAAGAAAGAGAGGGAGAAAGAGAGGGAGGGACTGCCCTCTGTTGTGTATTCCTTGCTCTCTCTGCCCCTGACCTGTCCCTTACCTAATATTTGCTTCTGGTGATTCCCAGGAAAATATGTGCTGTTACTTCCTTCTTTCTCTGTGCACAGTGCGTCAGAGAGCAGTGTTCGGTCACAGAGAAACAGGAAGGAAGATGTGATTCTCCCTGCTGGTGTGTTTGTCCTTGTTTCCTTCCTCCCATCCACCTCTATCTTTCTATCAATTCAACTCAATTCAATTTCAATTCAAGGTATTTATTGGCATGGGCAATATATGTTAACATTGCCAAAGCAAGTGAAGTAGATAATAAACAAAAGTGAAATAAACAATACAATTAACAGTAAACATTACACCCACAAAAGTTCCAAAAGATTAAAGACATTTCAAACGTCATATTATGTCTACATACAGTGTTGTAACGATGTGCAAATAGTTAAAGTACAAAAGGGAAAATAAACATAAATATGGGTTGTATTTACAATGGTGTTTGTTCTTCACTGGTTGCCCTTTTCTTGCGGCAACAGGTCACAAATCTTGCTGCTATGATGACACATTGTGGTATTTCACCTAGTAGATATGGGAGTTGATCAATACTGGGTTTGTTTTTTGATTTTTCTGTGGATCTGTGTAATCTGAGGGAAATATGTGTCTCTAATATGGTCGTACATTTGTCAGGAGGTTAGGAAGTGCAGCTCAGTTTCCACCTCATTTTGTGGGCAGTGTGCACATAGCCTGTCTTCTCTTGAGAGCCAGATCTGCCTACGACAGTCTTTCTTAATAGCAAGGCTGTGCTCATTGAGTCTGTACATAGTCAAGTTTGGGTCAGTCACAGTGGTCTGGTCTCCCTCCAGTTCTACTGCTCACGTCAGCTCCAGCATCTATACAAGCAGGCCGGTGTGCACGTGTGTGCGTGTGTGTGTATGCTCAAATAATAGTGGTGTTGTGTGGTTAATGACTAGCCAAACACACACACACACACACACACACACACACACACACACACACACACACAGGTTCGGTCCTGCCTCAAAAATATTCCCAGGGGTCCAGCCAAGCCAAAGACCGGACGAATGGCTGAACCGGGAATGCATTCAAGACCCCACACCACAATGCCCAGCGCGAGAGTCTGCGTGTTAACGTGTGTGTGAGACTAGGTGAAAGTCAGTGCGTGCGGCAGCCAAACTCACATATACTTGACATTTAAAAGCAGGGAAAATGGCTGTAGTCTTTACACAGTGTTAAAGTGTGGAGACAGAGAGGTTGTGTGTCTGATGACTTGTAAAGAACCTCCGGAGTTTGTGTAACTGCATGGGCACATTGTAGGGCATGCGGGTCTGACTGTGTTTGTTTGTGTGTGTGTCCTATAATGAGGCCATGCCCCAGGCTCCAGTCCTTCCTCATTCAGCAGGGCTTGAGCTGTGTGACCCCCGCCTGACCAGCTTTTAGGTGCAGGAGACAACCCCACGCTTGTTTGAGACAACCCCACGCTTGTCTGTGGCTTTAGACTAGAGAGAGAGGGAGAGAGATGTAGAGCGAGCGAGAGAGAGGCAGAGAGATACATAAAGGGCAGCGGAAGGAGAGAGAAATCCCCTTTCTCTCATAGAAAGAGAGAGAGCGAACATAGAGGGGTTTCTTTCCTGTGTAAGAGGCGACAGGAGGGGAGAGGAGGGGGGCGCGCAGGGGGAACAAAGCCCCTGGCAGAATGTATAGCCGTTGCATGCAGGCAGCTGAACAATGCCCCTAATGCACAAGAACCCCCTTGTTACCCTTATGCACTAGGCAGGAGATATAGTCCTATGGTATACGACACTCTTATCTAGTGTGGAAAACATTGAATAACGTGTGCTGAATAGCCCAATCCTTGTTCTGTTTAATGCAGTTAGTTAGTATGCACTGCCAGGACTAGTGAATATTTATAGCCAGAGAATCACTCTGCTCAATCCGATAAGCAAATGAAGGGAAGAGGTAAATTAAGCCCACACAGAGTCTGGAATTCATTCCGATGGGGGAAGAGGAGGAGGAGGAGGAGGAGGAGGGAAGGCACAATCGATTTGAAAAAAACGTCCACCTACCCCATTCCCTTCCCCATCACCCGTAGGGCGAAATTCCACAGCCCGCGCCCCTCCCCTCCACCCCAACTAGCCCTCTCTGGGGACACTGGCCCATGGAGGGGGGTAGAGGGGTAGGGGGAGGCAGTGGGGGGTCGAGGGGGATGCTGGGTCAATGAGCTGGAAGCAGGAAACTGCAGTCATAAAGAAGGAGTAGAGGGGGGAAAAATAAAAAATCCCAGGCTCTCTTCGCTTACCATTTCCATTCGCTTGCATTTTCTATTGAAAGCCAATAGCAGTGTCCTCGGCTGGAGATGGATGGCTGCACTGGAGCTAAGGTTTAATCAATAGGTCTTTTTCATTTGCCATCGATCCATGTTTAAAGCTACTGCTTCTGCTGCGGCTGCCGTGTGTGTTTGTGTGTCAGTGTGTACGTGCTTGTGTGTTTGGTGTGCGAGGTGTGTAAGTGTGTGTGCCTGTGTGTGCCTCAGTGTGGTCGAGGGTGTCCTTGTGCTCATGCATTTTGTGTGTTTGTCCGTGTGTGTGTGTGTGTATGTTTTCGAGAAAGAGGGAGAGATGGGCTGTGCTTTGGGTTATTGACATTCTAGACCATTATTTAATTATTTCATTCTGAGACAGATACTAATGGAGCTAGCTAATTGATTGTGGTTGCCGTCCCTTCCTCTCCAGCTCCTGAATGTATTTCTAAATTAAATGAAGGCTGAGTTGGGTGGTGTAGCAGGCATTCACAATGGAACCGAAGGCCTTTCCCTAGAGATCAGCCTCTGCTATAGGCACATCAACAGCCAGAAATGCACTTAGTTGCACAGCTCTGACAAAGACACTCATTTGGGATGCCAGCCGTAGTTATGTGACTGCATATGATAGGAAGAAATTAGAGGGTATGTGCAGTAGTGAGTGTGTGTTCTCTCGGTGATTGTGCAATCTCAGGGAGACTGTCCCAGTTCTCCCAAACAGTGATAAGGGTTTGAGAAGAAGGACACATGGCTAATATTTCACAGTGGGGCATTTCATTACACACCCCAGACACTAACAAAAGTGTGTGTGTGTGTGTGTCTGTGTGTGTGTCTGTGTCTGTGTCTGTGTGTGTCTGTGTGTCTCAGAGCCTACAGAATGATCACAGCAGCATGTCTGTTTCTCTCTCTCTGTCTGCACCCCAGCATCATTACCAAACCAGCCTATGTTTTTTTGTCCTCTTCCTGGCCTTAGATAACACTGAACACACACTGAACACACACTGAACGCACACTGAACACAACACTCTGTTCCCTCAAATATACATCCTCCTCTAAGAGCCTACATATGTTTTATTCATTTTTTATTTGTTGGACTTTGCTCTGTTGAACTGTGCTCTGTTGGACTGTGCTCTGTACGTCTTGCAAAGCAGGGTGTATCAAAAGGTCATGGAAAAATCAGACTGTTTGAAAAATGTTTGACCTTCTGTTTTCCTCTCCTCCCTCCAGGTGACCGTGTGCGTCAGACAGAGAACCGTGCGACACGCTGCAAGGTGGAGCGTCTACAGCTCCTGATGCAGCAGAAGCGCCTGCGCCGGAAGGCGAGGCGGGACTCCAGAGCGCCCTACCACTGGCTGCCCAACCGCAAGGCGGGACGCAGCAACAGCAACAGCAGCACGTCCAGCGAGGGATCCATGGACCTCGACTTCGATGACTCGGTGTGGAAGCCCGACGTCAAGGCTGACATGAAGACTGAGTTCGTCATGGCGTAATGACAAAGACGAGGATGCTGATTGGCTGGATAATGAAGAGGCAGCAGAGGACTCGGGTTAAGGAAGTTGGGAATGGTTTCAGAGGTATGGAAAACAAGCTGGAGCCGAGTGTGGAGCATGAAAAACAGAGAGAGGGAAGAAACCTAGTCATCCTCTTCTCTCGCTGGGACAACGAACTGTCACACCAAAAGGCTCCCTGTTGTCTTTCATCTTATCATGTCCTCAACAGCCTCCTACCATTAGAAATAGACAACAAAAACAACAAAAGATTTTTGACGTTTGGACTGGGAACGGATATGTATGGACTTACAAGACTACGTTATGCATACGGACTGCAAAAATATGTACTTCCTATGAGGAACAACTAAAACTGAACTGAGCATAGCAGACTTGGATGGGGGTGGTGGTGTTTTGGTCTGTTTTTCTGTTTTTCTGTTTTAGTTTTACAAGGAGAACTCTGGAGAGAGATTCACACTGGACTTCTGAGCAGGATTGTCGGTGGCTGGGGCCGTGGTGTAACTACACACAGGACAAACAGACAGACAGACAACCCTTGGCCCCAGAGCCATCCCTGGACTACTCTAATGGGCATTCCAGGTCTCCACTTCACCGACCAGAGTCGACTTTTTACCTATTGGGTTATCTTTTTATTTCCATTTTGAAACTTAATATTATTTTATTTTTTCTAAACAAATATGTAGCATTGTTCAAAAAGCATTCAGGTTTTCATAAACAATTTTAAAAGTAGTCGTTGATTTGCACATTTTTCATGATTTTGGAACAGCAGGTCAGAGTGTGCAGGAAGTGGGATATGAGGAGCAATGACTCATTGGAAATGGGGTTTTGACTAAAGTTTTGACTATTACATAAACAGCAACCTCAGTAACATACAGTAGGGTATTAATAGGAATGAATTAATGAATAAAATAAATAAATAAATATTAATGGAGTGCTTCAGAAGATTTTAAAATCATGATTAAAAAATGTATATGGAAACAAATCTATTTTTATTTCACTTTTTATCTGCTGTTTTCAAAAAACAGTAGCCAAGTATGGCTTGGGTCAAGCCATTCATTAAATTGATAGCTAACAAACATATTTATTCAATCATTCATCAGCTCATTCACTCATTAGGGTCATATAGCCACAAACAAATAATGGATAAAAATCCCATTGAACCCAACTACAAGCCTAGTTCAAATATAGGTGGGGATCTCACATTTGTATCATATTTAGCAGGGGTTTATAAGCGTGTGCGTATGGGTGTTTGTGTGTGACAGTGAAGATGGCTGATTCACCCCTTTCGTCACTCAAACAATGGAGGTTCAGTACAGAGAATACTCGCCATTCAGACGCTCTAGATATCTTTCCCATGTATTCCTTTTTGAACCAACATCCCACTTTAACCAAGGCGTTTGTTAGAAAATGTTGATTATGTCAAGCTACTTTCTAGTAATGGAAAAGAGAGGTGGAAGAAAGCTAAGAAATCCCAAGCAGGGAACCTGTCTCCAGTTTCATCAACCAGTGCCTCCACCAATGGATTCCCTCACATATCAGATTAGGCCATTTACAGACTTACTAAGAGATTTGCTGCTACATGGGACTTTGATAGACGGGGGAAAAGTGACTTTTCTTTGCATGCAAAAAGTGTGAATTATCCTGACCTTTTTATTGTTGGAAGAAAAAATATATACACGAAACTGGTGCTTTGGAGAATTTGTGGAAAAATAATGCTTAGCCGCTTTTGTTGGTTAGGTTATTATTTGCAAAGAACAGCAACACTGTCCTGCTCCAAGTATTCTCAAAGCAAACGAATGCAGATGAAGTAAGAATGGACTCATATCTTGCTCACTCTGAACTGAACATTCCCTGGACAGTGATGATCATGAGCAAAGAGCAATTGACTTTCCTCCCTTAAACGCTGGTTCAACCAACACCGTTCTCCTCAACATGGAGACAAGGACCCAGGCAGCAACCAGCCCTTAGTCCTCTCAGCCTAACTCAATAACATAGTGTTCAACAAGGTGCATGTTTGGGACTAACTAACAGGGAAAACCATTGGACCAGAGTACGCATCGTCACAGAACCCAAACTTCTATGTAAAACACAATGTCTGACCCTACCCTACCTTGATTGCACTCACAGAGTTTTCAGTGGGAGATTACCTGTTTGGTAAACCTTGTCTTTTTGTCAGTGGCCTTACCTTTCACTAAACGAGACACGAGGGGACTGGGGGACACGGTGGGGATGTGTGTTTGTTTCTTTACCTGTGTTTTGTGAAGACGCCATTGTCACTGAGGATTCGGGCATCTCTTGTTTGTGCTTTTAGCAGGTGGAGTCTCTATTATGTCAAGGCTTCTGTGCCTTAAAACGTTGCCCTTGCAGTGTGGGTCAGATGTAAGATGAACAAATTATTTCCATTGATGAATTGATGAATTAATATAAAAGGCTGTAACCACATGGGAGCTGTAGTTTTTAGGGGTAAGCACGTTGAGTGAATTAATATCGATGTGTTTGTAATCTGTGTTTGTTCCTCAATCGGTCTTCCCATTTTCTCTCCATTGTGTTGCTATGTTTGTCTGTCTTCTTTGTCCGAACACCCCGCTCTGTCCTGCCCACCAACATTGACAAAACAAAGTACCTGAGGTGGAAGTTTTGACTGCAGTGTGCTACTATGGCAACAAAGTGCCCTGACTCTGACTGGACAGGTGTCTTCTGAGGACGTGAGACCACATGACATGCACTTCCTGTCTCCTTGGACAAGACATTTCAAAGGACAATTCACCCCCCTAAATTGAATTAGATTTTTGATATATGTATGAACTATACTCTGTGTGTGCCTCACTTATGTGTGAAAAAAAAACAAAAAAACAACATAAAATGATGACATGGGATGAGATGATGGGACAAAAGAGGTGTGGGGTGGGCATTTACAAAACAGTTTGTAGGTGGAGTTCTGATCACATCATTTAAGTTGCCTGTTCTTTCTTGTAGCCAACCATTGAAAAATAATAACAGGAGTCAAGAATACAATTTACAATGTTCTAGCTATAGACCGGTGTAGCACATGTGTGACTGTATTAATTTATGAAACCAAAATGGTAACTGTGAATTCTGTATTTCTTTGTGCATTTTTTTAAGTGGGAGAAGGTGGTTGGGACGTAGAAACGACTAATGCCTATGTCCTATTTTGTTTTTGGTGAAATATAACGGAAATCATGTTTCCCCTAAAAAACTAAAAAATGTCTACATATATTTTTTTTTCTTAAGCAATACATTTCAGTGTGACTTGTGATAGAACATTTTTCTTTTTTAGGTAATAAATAAAAAACAAAACGAGTACGCCCAATGGTCTGTGTCGGTGTTGTTCAAATCCCTATTGAAGAATATTGAATTTTGAGTATTGAGTGAAATGTACCGAATAAGAGTTGGGTTTCATATGAAAGTCTGTTTCATAAGGTAATCAGATAGGAGTGACATTAGGAAAAAGGAAAAGAGCTAGGAAGTACATTGATAAAGTATTACTTTACCCATCATGTACTATGGCAAAGATTTGAGCTAGTATACCAGCTGGCTCACTCTGCCACCGGGGAGAATGATAGAAGAGAGCAAGAAAAGGCAGATGAGATCTCCCACATCCTCCCACCGGGCGGAGGATGAGAGGAAGTCGAGAAAAGAGAACGAAGTGACAGATTGGAGAGAGAGATGGTAGTGCAGAGCAGTTGGTAAGCAAGTAGTTCATGTGAAATGAGCTAGCTCTCTAATTCCTGCAGTTAGTGTCAGGTTCTGAAGCACACACTCAGATTGGAGAAGGAATGCTGCTCAGAACAGAACAGAACAGCATGTATTGGATGTGAGGAAATGCCTGAAAGACTTGCACTTGAAAGGACCAAGCTACTGTATGTCAAGGCATTGCTGCTCAGAATGTGTCAGGCTAATGCTGCATCACATTCCATGGATGGATGTTATTTACAGGGGAAAGCAGCAAAGCTGTGGGTGGAAAAGCTGTTTTGAAAGTGGTGTGTTGCTATAGTGATCTTGTAACGAGGTCTGCTAAATAAAGGAAGAGAGTAATTTAGAGCTACTAAAGTTTGTGGATTACAGATGTAGGATCTTAATTTGATCCAGTTTGCTACGGCAGGAAAATAATTTTGCAGCAACAGGAAATGTGAATTATTGTGTGGATTATAATTCATGGACATTTTTCTCGGGGTGATCAAGGGAAATTTAATTTTGAAATGTCAAATTTATTTTCAAAGGGTGATCAAATTAAGATCCTACATCTGTACATAAAAGAAGATAAGGGTAACATTTAGGAGGAAGAAGCAATTTGTTTCATTTTAGCATTAAGTGGTAAAGTGCTGTATTTTCCTAGGAAGTTCTGAGTCTTTTAGCAATCACTAATGATCCACTTCGACCAAATATGTGGTCTTTCCTTTCGTAGTATTTAGGCCTTGGATGATCCACACACTTTTATCTCTGACGTGGTATCAGAACGTGGTGCTTTTGTTATCCGATTAGAATGCAATAAATACCATCTGTGCCAACCTCCAGCCAGCAGATGTATAGCCTTGTTTAGACCTTGGCTATGGAAGATAGCTATGGAGTAGGACTGTAGAGGTGAAACTCCTCACTCCTTTCTTTCCCTGTGATGACAGATGCAGCAAATCAAACCCTCCCACTCGCTGCCCTTCTCTACACAAGCATATACACAGCCTACAGCAGGAAATAAATGCTTGACATACCACTTTAATAAGGAATCCCACACAAAGGCAGAATATCGATGAAACTAAAGATTAGCCATTGATCAAACTCTGGCATTCAATTTAGGAATCAGTTCCCAGAACCAAAGTCTCGATGGATCCTTTTAGCTGAGAGCAGGGATAGAGCTTAGAAGATATTGTGAGGGAAACCTCTATCATATTCATGGATATAACTATTCCGATGATAGATATGCGAGTCCATTTGGGGAAGAAATATAAGGAGACACATTATTGAACCCTGGGGTACCCTGGAGTTATTGATTTGGTTACTCCTCAGAAAACAATAGAATGTACGGACGACATTGTAATCCAGTAGAGTAGAATTGGAAAGATTCTAGCAGATCCCTAGCAGACCCCTAGCAGACAGACATCCCTTGGTGCAGGTGTGTAAGAAATGAGGTTTGCCTGTTACAATAACTGTCATAACTGTCTGTTCTGGCTTTTGATCTGATAGAAGAAACCTAAAGCTGCAAATGAACAAAAACACAGCTGAGAAAAAAATGTTGACATACATTTGCTGAAAATATTGCAAACCCAAATTGCACCCCCTGTACCTTTTGTGTCTTTGTTGTTTGTGTATTCACCTTGCCACTGTAGCTGTCTATTACACTGCTGTGTGAACCGAGAGCAGAGCGAGAGCAGAGAGAGAGCAGAGAGAGAGAGAGAACTATTATGGTCACACACTGGGTGCACAGTAATATTACAACCATGGGTTGACGAATTTCCCAGAAGAGGCCCTCTTTTTCTACTCTGACTTGGTAAACTTCTCTGCCTCCACACTGTGAGTGATGACGGCAGGCCTGGTGTCACTATCTGTGAGCGCGTGATTGTGAGTGTGTTTGCGTGTGAGTGTGTGAGTTTCTACTCTAGAGTGAAACTGAGCAGGAGGGAAGAGATAGAAAGACCGTCTGTGTTCACTGAGACCACAACTGCCACCACAAACTGAAAATCCTGTGGTTCTGGGATACAAGAGCCTCTGTTCTTGGGTTTTCACATGTTGTCTCATTTCAGTCGCCTCAGCTGTACCCCGACATGTGACAGAGAAGTGCGCACCAACAGAAAAACCTTGACATCTTACTACACAACTATGCCCTTTTGCTGTTCAAGTGTGAAATGATAGGACATTAGGTTACATCCTCGACATAATGTTGATGACTTTCTGGTTGCGAAACCAGGCTTTCTTTGAGAGGGTTGGATACATTTGAATAATAACTAAAATCATTTGATTCAACTCAGTGTCCGATGGTTACACAACTCCGTGAATATCGCGTTGCATAAGAATCATGTCCACGATCAGAAAACAACCTCTTGTGATCACAAAGTCCTGGCTGAAATCAGAGTCTGGGTAATGGACTGAACACATTGAAAGAGCGCTCTCCTGGACACAAACAAACATTGGAGCAGGAACTAGTATCCCCCCAGGCTCTTGCGTGTAGCTGTAGTTCTCATGACTTCTGTCAGATGCTGCTGGGACTCTGTTTCCTTTTGTCCAGTTCTTGTTTATCACCTGCTCACTTAAAAGAGAAAATTGTTTGAAATATTACCTGGTGGATATTAATGCAGCTGTGAGCTGAGGGGACCTTTGATATCTGTTCAGGCTCTCTTCCTGCACTCGTCCGTGACGCGCTGCACAGAACATCACATGGAGAGTGAATGAAACTGCGGGGGCAGCTGACCATTCACATCAACGAAGATTGACCCCTCAGAGCTGACCTTAACGCATGCCCTCCTGACCAGTGGGAAGAGACACAGGGGTTATGGTTAGAGTAGACCTAGTGTAAACAGGATGTGGACTAACACAACCACGTGCTGGCCGCTAGTCAACTGTCAACTGTCCATGGTTGGTTAGAAAGATAAAGGAAAGCTCAAACATTTCTGAGAAGGACCGGATTGAGCCATTGTCACTTTTAAAAATTGCATAGGAGCAATATACTGTGGGGGCCTTTTGTTAATTATGCATTGTTCAAACGTACCATAAGGTGAAGGTGAGCTTCTTTTGATAATTTGGGTTAACATTTAGGTTTGACATTCTGGTCTGTGCGAGTACATCCAAGTCCCCACCTGCTAAAGACTTTGTGGTCGCTCACAGCCGAATTAGCTGGTGGCCTCTGCTGTGGCTGTCATGTGCTCAACACTATGTATTTTGGGGCGTTTCTTTCTCTTCTTCTTTCTAGTAAAGAGCAGGGCTTCGCGTACAGTTTCTCCGGTGACCTTTAGCAGCTGTGGTGAGAAAGATGGCGAGTTGAGCTGAGCTTGTTTCACCTCGACTGGCCCTGCTCCCATACGCCTTCCTCTCTGCTCTGCTCGCCCGGCTGCTACCACCTCTCGCCTACAAAGCCACAGCCAGTCACAGGGTGCCTTTACAAATTAATAATCAGTGTCAAGCTGGCTGCTCGCCTGTTGCTCATCCTCCCATTTACTGGCTGTGACACGGGCCCTAACCTGACCTACACACTAGCCCTCAACACTCCCACCACAGAGTGTTCAGTGTCGAGGCTGAACCTCCGTTTGAACACTCAGGCTCCGTGACTATTTATGAAGCTGTCTAACTTAATGGTGATGTGTATTGCTGCTCCAAGCTGACCTGGACTGCTGTACAAACCACGTGATTTATAGTGTGCTGCTCTTCTACAAGGGCAGAGTGAGGCAGGCAGCGTTTTGGTTGCTTTCCAACAGGTGCTATAGGGCAGCCAGAGTCCAGTACTTTAGGCCGGCCTCGTTCGCGTTTTTCTTTCCCAGAAAGCACCCCCCTCTTCCTCAACCCCATCATCAGTAAATGTGGCACTAGGAGTTATGGAATGGCATTACAGTGGGGAGAAACAGCTGAGGTCATTGATACAGAGTGCAGCACGGGGCTGGATGTAAGGGAACTGGCATGACTCCAACTCCACACTGCAGCCGAGGCTGAGGCTGAGGGAGGGTGGTCCTTCTGTCTGCCCCTCCCTCTCTGACGCCAGGGCAGGGATTCTGCAAACCAACCCAAAATACGTGGGATAATCGGCATAATAAAATAGCATACACCTGCAAGAATAGAATATCACAGCTTCTGCATTCTTAGATGCAGCATTGATTCTTTACCAGGGTGTCTGCCTCAAGGTAGTCTCTCAACCAAGCTCTCTGCTGTGTATACACTGCTGTCACATTCTCAAGGCTCGCCTCAGTGGAAAATATGATAAACCCACACATAGTCAAATCTCTGCACCCAGCTCAAAGGTCTCGTTTTAGGCGTTGGAGTATGAGAGAGAGAGGTAGAGAGAGAGGGGGGAGATAGAGAGGCAGAGAGAGAGAGGCAGAGAGAGAAAGAGAGATAGAGAGAGAGGCAGAGAGAGAGAGAGGCAGAAAGAGAGAAGCAGAGAGAGTCAGAGGGAGATAGAGAGGCAGAGAGAAAGGGAGGCAGAGAGAGAAAGAGGCAGAGAGAGAGGCAGAGAGAGAGAGAGAGGCCTGTGTTAATGACATAACAGTTGTCTGCTCAGCAGTATTATTTTACCAGAGGAAGAGGAGGTGGCTGGGAAGACATATGGCTGTACGTACTAGTCGAGTTGACGCAGATCTCTGGTGAACGTCACAGATAGGCACAGGGAATCTCACACCATTTAAAACACACACGTACAACATAGTTTATCATTTGCAACCAGTGTTTACGTATTTAATGGTAACGTCAAAGAGCACTTTCAATCACATCAAAGAGCAGATTTTGACCAAGATATACCACTTTTTGGTTTTGCATCTACAATTTCATGGTCTTTTGAAATAACATGTCTAAACATCTGCATTCCAGTAGAAAATGCCTGTTTTAAGCATAGGGATGATTATAGTAGTTGTATTGCAAATGGGTGTTGATGGGAATGTCAGACGAGGTTTGGGAATGGACAGAGTGGTGTGTGTGTGTGTGTGTGTGTGTGTGTGTGTGTGTGTGTGTGTGTGTGTGTGTGTGTGTGTGTGTGTGTGTGTGTGTGTGTGTGTGTGTGTGTGTGTGTGTGTGTGTGTGTGTGTGTGTGTGTGTGTGTGTGTGCGCACAAGATACTGCCTCTGGTAATTGTAGTATTAATGGCATAGATGAAGAAGAGCGACTATGTACTGTCTTGATTTAGGGAGGTCGAGAATCCACTGCATTGTTGTTGTACTTTATATGATAATTTGAGAGTAGCTTTTGTGGATTAGTAATGAAAAAACACTTGAATGGCTATTTAGAAGAAAAAACAATCCTGGTTGCAAATTGAATTTCCAAGACTTGGAAGATGCGACAAGATAAGTTGTATCATTTAAAGGTTTTTGTTTTTAAATAGTTTTTAATTCCCGTAGGAAGGCAAATATGTATGTATATACCTTTAGCGGTGTGTGGGTAAAATCACTGGGGAAGTGAAGACAGGAAAAAAAGCCATATTACAACCTGTGTGATAATTGTGTTGTTTGCTCTATAACCTGTTAGTTCATCTTCCTTGACACTGTGATATATAGGCCTAAGGCAGAGACAATAAGAAGACACAGTGGCAGAATAAATTCAACCACAGCTTTGTTTCATCACAAAACCGGAGAGCAACATCTGTCCTGTGGAGTCCACAAAACATATTGCTTGTAACAATCAGTCACATGACCTTCATTTTCAGACTACTAAACAACTATTGATTTAGAACACCAGAGAGTTACCATAAGTTGCAAAGAAAACAGGAGCTGCCTCCACTATTCCAGCAACATTTCAACATCATCTGATCACCTCATGCTCAGGCCAACACGGGGGCAACTAAAAGATACCAATAACTATTTAGTCCAATCAACGTAAGCTCAATATAATGTGGCTGTCCATGGTTCTGATTTGTGTGTGTGTGTGTGTGTGTGTGTGTGTGTGTGTGTGTGTGTGTGTGTGTGTGTGTGTGTGTGTGTGTGTGTGTGTGTGTGTGTGTGTGTGTGTGTGTGTGTGTGTGTGTGTGTGTGTGTATGGGGGGGTTACGTGCATGCATGTGTGTGTAAGTAGAAGAAACATGTTGACTCAACCTACTTGTAGGGAAATGCCAATGCCATCCTCCTCTTTCATTTTCCCGAAACAGTCTATGACTCTGCCATACAGTACACACTTTTATTTTCTGTTGTCCTAGGCTACCTGGCTAAAATGCTTGCTCACTAGCCTAACTTCATGGGCATCGATTCTCCAGCTATTAAACATTAGCCTTCTACATCTAGCTACATATTGAGGTTCCATCCTCTCAGGACAGAGGAACAATGTATGAATTTATGGTTGGATCAGATTCATCGTTATAATCATTGGCCAGTATTGAGAATTAAGTAAGTCCAAATCCCTATCTCCACCCTTTTAGGGAATGGACAATTTGAGCTAGCTAGCCACCGGAAGACAACAACACAAAGAGATGCAACAATTCAAGTTTGTTTCTGCCAGTGAAGTTTTGATGTGATGTGATTGGTGTGAAGACAAATCCAAACGGGCTTCCCTTGACACTTTTTTTTTGGTGTGCCAGGACCATTCACAATTGAGCTCACTCAATTCTGATGGACTTTTTTTTATCAAGGGAGGCTAAATGCTCACGGGCTTTCCTTGCATTCAATGCTACAAGTGTCAGTAATATCATACTCTTTTTGACCAGACTGGATCAGACAGATGGGCTACACATATCGAGACATTGGGACGCTATTTCGCTCGGATGCTTTCCCCGGTGAGATACATTCAGCTTCTTGCAAATTGAAGGAAAATTATGAAACAAAGAGAGACGAAAGATACGTTATTTTTATATTTTTTATTTCTTGGTACATGTTTTGGGGGAAGCCTGTGGCACCCATGAATACACACCACTGGTATGTATGTATGTATGTGTCACGCCCTGACTGTAGATTGCTTTGTATGTTTCTATTTTTAGTTTGGTCAAGGTGTCATGTGGGTTGGTAATCTATGTTGTATGTCTAGGTGTTGTGTTTCTATGTTTAGGCCTGGTATGGTTCCCAATCAGAGGCAGCTGGTTATCGTTGTCTCTGATTGAGAACCATACTTAGGCAGCCTGTTTTCCCACTATGGGTGTGGGTAGTTGTTTTCTGTCGTGTGTCTGCACCAGGCAGAACTGTTTCGGTCGTTCGCTTTGTTATTTTTGTGATTTCTGTGTTCATTAAATAAATATGGACACATACCACGCTGCACCTTGGTCCTCTCCTTCCAACAGCCGTTACAGAACTACCCACCAAAAAAGGACCAAGCAGCGTGGTAACCAGGAGCAGCGTGGAATGGACTCATAGACATGGGAGGACATTCTGGATGGGAAGGGTTCCTACACATGGGAGGAGATCCTGGCTGGAAGGGATCGCCTCCCATGGGCACAGTTGGAGGCAGCCAGGAGAGCGGAGGCAGCAGGTAAAGGGAGCCAGCGCTTTGAGGGAACACGGCTGGCAAGGAAGCCCGAGAGGCAGCCCCAAAAATGTATTAGAGGGGGCACACGGGGAGTGTGGCTAAGTCAGGTAGGAGACCCGAGTCAACTCCCCGTGCTTACCGTGGAGAGAGGTTGACTGGGCAGGCACCGTGTTATCCCGGGAAGCGCATGGTGTCCCCAGTGCGCAGGCATAGCCCGTGCGCTACATCGCAGCTCCTCGTATCGGCCGGGCTCGAGTGGGCATCGAGGCAGCTGGTTATCGTTGTCTCTGATTGAGAAACATACTTAGGCAGCCTGTTTTCCCACTATGGGTGTGGAGAGTTGTTTTCTGTTGTGTGTCTGCACCAGGCAGAACTGTTTCAGTCGTTCACTTTGTTATTTTTGTGATTTCAGTGTTCATTAAATAAATATGGACACATACCACGCTGCACCTTGGTCCTCTCCTTCCAACAGCCATTACAGTATTGTCACTCCCTGGTCTACGTATTTTGTGTTTTTCTTCATTTATTTGGTCAGGCCAGGGTGTGGCATGGGTTTTTGTATGTGGTGTGTTTTGTATTGGGATTGTAGCTTAGTGGGGTGTTCTAGATAAGTCTATGGCTGTATGAAGTGGTTCTCAATCAGAAGCAGGTGTTTATTGTTGTCTCTGATTGGGAACCATATTTAGGCAGCCATATTCTTTGAGTGTTTCGTGGGTGATTGTCCTATTGTCCTTATGTCCTTAGTGTCCGTTGAGTATTAGTTTGCACGAGTATTAGGCTGTTTCGGTTTTCGTTACGTTTATTGTTTTTGTAGTGTTTGTATTTGGATTCATGTTGCTTCAGTTTATTAAACATGGATCGCAATCTACACGCTGCATTTTGGTCCGACTCTCCTTCACACCTAGAAAACCGTAACAGAATCACCAAACAGGACCACGCGGCGTGTCAACAGGCAGGAGCAGCAGGAGAAGCAACAGCGGCAGCAGGAGCAACAATGTTTGGAGTATACGACTTGGGAGGAAATAGACAGGTGGGCGGTCAACCCAGGGAGAGTGCCGGAGCCCGCCTGGGATTCGCTGGAGCAGTGCGAAAAGGGTTATAGGAGAATGGAGTTGACGAGACAAGCACGGTGGCGTGGAAGGAAGCCCGAGAGTCAGCCCCAAAAATGTATTGGGGGGGGCTCAGAGAGAGTGTGGCAGAGTCAGGAGTCAGACCTGAGCCAACTCTCCCTTTTTATTGTGAGGAGCCAAGGAGGAGACCAGAACCAGAGCCGGTGTTGGAGGTGAGCGAAGCAGAGACTGTGAAGGAGTTAATGGGGAAATTGGAGGAGAGAGAAATGAGGGAGTTGCTGTGTTGGTGCTTTAAGCATGGAATTCGCCCGACGGAGCGTGTCGGGGATTTGATGGCACCTGGGTCAGCGCTCCATACTCGTCCTGAGGTGCGTGTTAGTCGGCTGGTGAAGATGGTGCCAGCCTCACGCACCAGGCCTCCTGTGCACCTCCCTAGCCTTGCATGTCCTGTGCCAGCCCTGCTCTCAAGATCTCCAGTACGCCTTCACGGTCTAGCCCATCCTGTGCCACCTCCACACACCAGCCCTCCGGTGGTAGCTCCCCGCACCAGGCTTCCTGTGCGTGTCCTCGGCCCAGTACCACCAGTGCCAGCACCACGCACCAGGCCTTCAGTGCGCTTCGCCTGTTCAGCGCTGTCAGAGCCTTCCTCCTCTCCTGCGCTGCCGGAGTCTCCCGCCTGTCCACCGCTGCCAGAGCCTTCCTCCTCTCCTGCGCTGCCGGAGTCTCCCGCCTGTCCAGCGCTGCCAAAGCCTTCTGCCTCTACAGCGCTGCTGGAGTCTCCTGCCTGTTCAGCGCAGCCAGAGCTGCCAGCCTGCATGGAGCAGCCAGAGCTGCCAGTCTGCATGGAGCAGCCAGAGCTGCCAGTCTGCATGGAGCAGCCAGAGCTGCCAGTCTGCATGGAGCAGCCAGAGCTGCCAGTCTGCATGGAGCAGCCAGAGCTGTCAGTCTGCATGGAGCAGCCAGAGATGACAGTCTGCATGGAGCAGCCAGAGCTGCCAGTATTGTATGGAGCAGCTAGAGCTGTCAGTCTGCAAGGAGCTGCCAGTCTGCAAGGAGCTGCCAGAGCTGCCAGTCTGCAAGAAGCCGCCAGAGCCGCCAGTCTGCATGGAGCAGCCAGAGCCGTCAGTCAGTATGGAGCAGCCAGAGCCGCCAGTCAGCATGGAGCAGCCAGAGCCGCCAGTCAGCATGGAGCAGACAGAGCTGCCAGTCAGCATGGAGCAGCCAGAGCCGCCAGTCAGCATGGAGCAGCTAGAGACCCGCCAGTCAGCATGGAGCAGCCAGATCCGTCAGTCTGCCAGGATCCGCCAGTCAGCCAGACTCTTCCAGATCCGCCAGTCAGCCAGACTCTTCCAGATCCGCCAGTCAGCCAGACTCTTCCAGATCTGCCAGACTCTTCCAGATCTGCCAGTCAGCCAGACACTTCCAGATCCGCCAGTCAGCCAAACTCTTCCAGATCCACCAGTCAGCCAGGATCCGCCAGTCAGCCAGACTCTTTCAGATCTGCCAGTCAGCCAGACTCTTCCAGATCTGCCAGTCAGCCAGACTCTTCCAGATCTGCCAGTCAGCCAGACCCTTCCAGATCCGTCAGTCTGCCAGCATCCGCCAGTCAGCCAGACTCTTCCAGATCTGCCAGTCAGCCAGACTCTTCCAGATCTGCCAGTCAGCCAGACTCTTCCAGATCTGCCAGTCAGCCAGACTCTTCCAGATCCGCCAGTCAGCCAGACTCTTCCAGATCCGCCAGTCAGCCAGGATCCGCCAGTCAGCCAGACTCTTCCAGATCTGCCAGTCAGCCAGACTCTTCCAGATCTGCCAGTCAGCCAGACTCTTCCAGATCTGCCAGTCAGCCAGACTCTTCCAGATCCGCCAATCAGCCAGACCCTTCCAGATCCGCCAGTCAGCCAGGATCTGCCAGAACCACCAGCCAGCCAGGATCTACCAGATCCAACTACCTGCCTGAGTTTCCTCTCAGTGCTGAGCTTCCTCTCAGTCCCGAGCTACCCCTCAGTCCCGAGCTACCCCTCAGTCCCGAGCTGCCTCAGTCCCGAGCTGCCCCTCAGTCCAGTGGGGTTCTGGGTGAGGACTACTAGGCCATGGTCAGCGGCGAGGGTGGACTATCTAAGGACACGAGGAGGAGGGACTAAGACTTTGATAGAATGGGGTCCACGTCCCGCGCCGGACCCGCCACCATGGACAGACGCCCACCCGGACCCTCCCCTATGGTTTTTGGTGTGCATCCGGGAGTCCGCACCTTGGGGGGGGGGGGGGTTCTGTCACTCCCTGGTCGAAGTATTTTGTGTTTTTCTTCATTTATTTGGTCAGGCCAGGGTGTGGCATGGGTTTTTGTATGTGGTGTGTTTTGTATTGGGATTGTAGCTTAGTGGGGTGTCATAGATAAGTCTATGGCTGTCTGAAGTGGTTCTCAATCAGAGGCAGGTGTTTATCGTTGTCTCGGATTGGGAACCATATTTAGGCAGCCATATTCTTTGAGTGTTTCGTGGGTGATTGTCCTATTGTCCTTATGTCCTTAGTGTCCGTTGTGTACTAGTTTGCACGAGTATTAGGCTGTTTCGGTTTTCGTTACGTTTATTGTTTTTGTAGTGTTTGTATTTGGATTGGTGTTGCTTCAGTTTATTAAACATGGATCGCAATCTACACGCCGCATTTTGGTCCGACTCTCCTTCACACCTAGAAAACCGTAACAAGTATGTGGATATCCATGACGACATGTACGTATGTACTGCATGTGCACATATAACTATTATATTTTTGTTGTTGTTTCTGGCTACAGCAAATACAGTGTACTATAAGTCCATGTGGGCTGTGCATCCTGAAGATTCTTGATACCATAATAATAAACTTAAATAATTCACGTTCACCAGGAAGACAGACAGGTTTACAATGACCATTTAAGGAAAGCCCTGAGCTCATTGTTCATAAAACCCCTCATATTGTATTGTAAACACATCTTAGTATCTCCTCTGGAGTGCACGCACAAAAAAATGTATGAACACAGGAAGCCCTACTCTGGCAGGAAGTGGGGCGTGCTGCCATGGTAACAAACTGAAACCATAAGCAGGGAGGAAGGCTCGCCTTTCTCGTTCGCTTGACGTCATTTCTAGTACAGAGAGACTAAGAGGGAGCAGCTGCGGGAGACATAAAACAAACAAAGACTCTGAGGAACTTTTGAATGCTTACAGAAAATGATGAGAGCGCTGCCAAATGTTTTGACAGCTTTGTCCTTTAAGAAAATGGCTCTCTTGGCAAAGGCCATATGTTCACTATGTACTGTACGCAAATCAAGGACAGTGTTTAAATAGTGCAGTCTAAATAATGACAGCCATTACTTAAGTGTAACAAATAGAAATATGTTCTTGTGTAAACACCACAATAGGAGAGAAATAATAACAATGCATTGTGATTTTCTGATGCCATCATTTCAATGTATTATTCAAGTAACCTCAGATCCTTGTTACCCTGTTTGGACTTTGTCTTGTGATCTGTATTGAAAACACATATCCAGTCAGCCATTATCAAAATAACTTTGTTTGCAATTGTGTCAGTGACGCTTGATTTAAGTCAGTGACATTATTCACATAGCCTACTTCCCATCTCATTTTATATAGCAGAAACAACTCTGTTGTATTCATTTGCATCATATACTGTATGTACTGAGGAAAGTGAGTAATTGAGCTATCTCAGAGACGTGCTGATCTCGGATCAGGTCCCCCTGTCCATATAATGTTATTCATTATGATCTAAAAGGCTGAACTGATTCTATATCAGCACTCCTACCCTAACTATGTGAATAAATGCTCAAAACTGCCTCAGTAGAATCACTTGTACTGAATGCATATTATTTTGGTGCCTGAAGTGTTGTCTGTGTAACACAAATCATTCCCTAAAAAAACAATAACTGTACAGCCCCATTGGAGCAGATGTATGTTGTATGACCCTGAGTGGTTGAGCTTCCTCTGAGGGTGATGCTCCCTCTTGTCTCTGCTCCCCTCACCCTGACCTCTCTCCCCACCGGCTCATTAAACCGCAGCACTCGCACCAACGCACCAAAAATCCCTCACTAATTATGGCTTCACTGATGGTAATTAGGCCCGGGCTAATGCTGATGGGGCTACTGGTCTATTAGCATGGAGGCTTGGAGGTGGGGCTCAGACTATATCCATAAAGGAGGCCCTACTTAGAATGGGAGTTAGGCGAAGGTTGGGCGGTGGCGTTGGTGGAGGGAGGGGGTAGAGTGGGGGAGCTGATTGTGCTTTGGGCACGTGGTGGAGGTGGGGGTTTCAGAGGGGGACTGCGCAGGGGGTCTGGGGTGCGGAGGAGGAGGAGTGGGATGGGGGAAAGACTTAACCCTGAGCCACCCACACTGAGCCTTCTCTGAAATGCCACATAAATCTGTAGCCTTGGTGGGGAGAGAGGGGGGGTAGCATCTCAGCTTGTGTTACTAACCCCCCCCCCCAAACACACAGAGATACGCACACATGCAAGCACGCACACACACACACACACACACACACACACACACACACACACACACACTTACAGTGTGTACACACACCCTGCCCCTCACCCACTCACCACCTGCACGTCTGCTTGTTTGCCCCCTATAATCATCCAGACAGACTTGTTCTCCACCCCACCCCACCCCGCCCTCCTTCTCTCATTCCCTCCCTTCCTTCCCTCACTCCCTCTTTCTCCTCAAACAGCCAGTTGAAAGACGAGTGACAGGTGCTGGGGCAGCCTGGGTTTCACTCCTCTCAGAACGTGTCTTACACTCATTAGGCCCCCACTGAGGAACCAGATACTCTGGGATTCCACCAGGAAGTGATGCAAGTCAATAGTTCCAGAGTGTTACAATGACTGACCAATGAGTGTCAGTTATGATGATCCAACCAAGAACTTAAATCCACTCAGAAGACCAATCCTCAGAAAACATCTGTGGATGCTGTTTAGCATGGTCATGTTTCCGAGCCGGAACTGCCAAATTGGACTGTGATTAGAACTAGTCCACGTCATCAGGTTACACAGGACCACTTATCTTCAAAGGGCCAGCGGTTCTACAACACTGACGTTATTAAGGCCTTTTAATGCACAACAGTCATCATGACTTATCGTAGGAATCCTGACATAATGATTTCTATGAGTAAGATCTGTATTCCATTTCGTTCTATCATAACTGAGGTATGCTCTGGGAATTGGATGACAATAGACAAAGCGTTTCCCCCAGTGACACATCTACTAACCCATCAAATAAATACCTCTCGTGTGATCCAATCGTCCATGGTGGGATCAGTCAGGACCCCCAGTGAGCTGTGCCTCCAACAATATGGAGCGTCTTAGAGGAGGGATAGGTACCCCCGCTGATCAATGGAGATTGTGTGGTGGGGCAGGTGCAGAATGAGAAGAGGTCCTCTGGATCGGGCAGATAGTTGTGACAGATGAGGTGCCAGGCCCCAAGCACGTGGCATTGTGGACCTAGGGGTCTCCTGGGAATAGGTGTGTATTGGCAGACTCTGCAGAGAGGCTTTTTGTTACATCGATCCACAAATGTCAATTAGATGGACTCAAATAAATGTACCCTCCCCTGGCCATGTAAATGATACCAACACATTGGCCTTGTCACAAGGGCTGTGTTGCTGGGTGGAATTGACCGAGAGCTTTTTGCCATAGATTGTTCTTCAGCTTGACCCCATTGAAGGCTGTCAGATACACAGATGTCTTCGCTTATTGCTTCGACAGACGCCGGTTCTGTAAAAACAAACATAGTAATCTGTCGTTAGAAAAACGAAACCGGCCAAATAAACTGCGAAGGAGTGTTTTTGTTCCTGGTATGGAGACTGTTAATTCTCAGTGTGATTAGCTTACTGTAGACAATTCTGCACTCATTTCTGGTAAACAACTTTCAGCAGGGCTTTAACAGTGTGATCTGTCATAGTGTGACTGTGTGACCAGTGTGACCTGTCATAGTGGTAGCGGAAATAGGATAAGGTGAAATCTTGACGTTAACGTTCAGTATGTGACCTTTTATGTGGTTGAGGAATAGAGAACTACATGTTACAGTGAATGTATGTTATGCTGCATCAGGTAGATATCACACTAGGAGAGAATGAAAAGGATCCAAACGGCCTTTGTGTTCTCTTTACCTGAAAGAGATTGTTACACAGAGCAAAGCCACACATATCTTTCTAAGGAGAGAAGCTTTGTTCAAACACATATTTATATGTTATAACGCAACATGTAAAGAGTTGGACCCATGTTTCATGAGCTGAAATAAAAGATCCCAGAAATGTTCCTTAGGCACAGCAAGCGTATTTCTCTCAAATGTTGTGCACAAATGTGTTTACATCCCTGTTAGTGAACATTTCTTCTTTGTCAAGATAATCCATCCATCTGACAGGTGTGGCACATCTAGAAGCTGATTAAACAGCTTGATCATTACACAGGTGCACTTTGTGCTCGGGACAATACAATGTCACTCTAAAATGTGCAGTTTCGTCATGCAACACAATGCCAAAGATGTCTAAAAGTTTGAGGGAGCGTGCAATTGGCATGCTAACTGCAGGAATGTCCACCAGAGCTGTTGCCAGAGAATTGAATGTTAATTTCTCTACCATAAGCTGCCTTCAACGTCATTTTAGCGAATTTGACAGTATGTCCAACAGGCCTCACAACCAGAGACCACGTGTAAAGTGTTGTGTGGGCGAGCGGTTTGCTGATGTCAATGTTGTGAACAGAGTGCCTCATGGTGGCGGTGGGGTTATGGTATGGGCAGGCATAAGCTACGGACAACGGACACAATTGCATTTTATGCAATGCACAGAGATACCATGACAAGATCCTGAGGCCCATTGTCCTGCCATTCATCCGCCGCCATCACCTCATGTTTCAGCATGATAATGCACAGCCCCATGTCGCAAGGATCTTTAAACAATTACTGGAAGCTGAAAATGTCCAAGTTCTTCCATGCATGCATTCCCACCAGACATGTTGAGGATGTTTGGGATCCTCTGGATCAACGCGTACGACCACGTGTTCCAGTTCCCTCCAATATCCAGCAACTTTAGACATTGAAGAGGAGTGGGACAACATTCCACAAGCCACAATCAACAGCCTGATCAACTCTATGTGAAGGAAATGTGTCAAGCTGCATGAGGCAAAAGGTGGTCACATTAGATACTGACTAGTGTTCTGATCCACGACCCTACGTTTATTTTAAGGTAACTGTGACCAACAGACGCATATCTGTATTCCCAGATATGTGAAATCCATAGATTAGGGCCTAATGAATTTATTTCATTTGACTGATTTCCTTACATGAACTGTAAGTCAGTAAAATCTTTGAAATTGTCGCACGTTGCGTTTATATTTTTGTTCAGTGTAGTTGGGTAAGATGGAAAAACAACTAACCGTTTCATTTCTATTGATATATGTGGAATTACTGCTTTATGTACAGTGCATATAAAGATGCCATGCCAGAGTCTGAAGAGGCTGGGGTACTGTTTGAAAAGCACAAGATGACCCTGTCAGCTATTTCCAGTAGACATGGGGGTAAAACAAACACACACGAACACACACACGAACACACGCACGTACGCACAAGCACACACACATACTTGCGCACACACACACACACTTGCGCACATAAACAACTTTACAGAGACTGTCAAATTGACCATGTCCAAACACGAACACTGTTATGGAGATTAATTTTGAGGTAAAAACCTTTTAAGGTAATGATAGGGGAATCTGGCTGACCCCCTGGCTTCATGTGATCAGCTGATACCGCATTCCCCCCTCCCTGCTATATCCCCATCCTCTGCCCACTCAAACCCCTCTCTGCAACCCCCACCTCTCATCTCCCCCTCAGAGCAGACATACCCCCCCCAGACCCCAC
Source organism: Oncorhynchus masou masou (assembly GCF_036934945.1). Lineage (NCBI taxonomy): Eukaryota > Metazoa > Chordata > Actinopteri > Salmoniformes > Salmonidae > Oncorhynchus > Oncorhynchus masou. The sequence goes on along the minus strand of NC_088235.1, from coordinate 79,335,450 downwards.
AGTCTCCATCCCTCACCCCCTCCCCCATGCTGATCATTAGTATTTACTGTGCACTCGCCCACAGATCGCAGCCAGCCGCCCTCTGGGTCGATCCAGGTCGAATTCAATTAGTAAGATATTATGTATTGATCTGTGTTCGTTGGCCCCCATGCAGGACGGACGATCCTTGACCCGCCAGTGTGACTGCCCCTGATCATCACAGAAGGGTCTCAGTCTCTGTCTGAGCTCCAGATCAGTGGTGTTCCTTCTGCTACACTATTAATGTACAGCTGTTGTTGATGACAAGTAGAGGGACAGACAGGGTACTAACCAAGACCCAGTTATGGGTGTTGACCTTGTCTGTCTGACAGAATAGAACTTGTGTGTGGATTCATATTGTTGTGTTTGAACAGGCAGGATCTTGAACATAGTGAGTGGTATGGATTGGATCTCTTGCTTGTCAGAAACCGATGAATGCGCGTATTTTAATGTCCATTTTCTGTCAATATGTCTGAAATGCCCACCGGTGACTTCTGGTAGCAGATTTCCTAGTTTCAAGATTTAATGTCACGTGCACAAGTACAGCGACATGCCTTTCTTGCCAGCTCCAGTAATCAATAACAATGTAATACTACAAATAACATAAGGAAGAACAACAAGAAATAAGAAGAACACGAGAACGTTAGAAGCTCCATACAAGGCCAGTTCCATTACCATATTTACTGTAATCACAGTCCTATTCACTGGTCATACAGTAAGGCAGATGATATTTGATTTAATGCAGAAATGACTGACCTTTCCCTGTGTATCCAATCCTGTGTTTTGTCGGCTCAGTTTATTTGTGTGTTTTGTCTTTGGGGTGGGAGATAGCCAGACCTCCCTACATTGACATTCCCATTTAAGTATCCCAGTATGCCATTTAGCCAGGCAGCAGGTCCTAAATCTGTGTAATCAATATTTCTCCCTGAGGCACTCCATCACACTCGCAAGTAAATAATTAAAATGAGATAAGCCCCTTTGCAATATAAAATGTGGAAACATTTCTCATTGGGAGTTGGACATGCTATTTACAGTCCAACCATTCATCCTTTAGCCCTCCAGGAACTGGAAAAAAGGTTCCATAAATTTGCAGGTTAAATCAATGATCAGTTGACACGATAAATTGAGATTTGAAAAGCTTTCATGACTTTCCTATTACATTAACATCAAATATTTAGGGGCACCAAATCACTTCACCATTAGCAGATCTGCGGTTTTACAACGTTGTCAAAACAAATGCTGCTACCCCCGGATGTGAATGCAATTCAGACTCCCAATTCTCCTGAAATGCACATTTTGAACTCGAGAAATTATTTTGAATTATAAACGTATGAACAGAGGTCTCACATGGATGGCTTAGATAAGAAAAAAATAAGGTCACCATCTAAGTGAAGACAGTGCGCTGTGAGGAGGTAAGCAAAGACTATGACATTTCCCAAACTAGGCTAATCCCCCAGAACATTCACAAAGGGCACCATGGTTGCACACCATTGCATCATGGTGATACGTTCACCACCTTTCTCTCATAATCGTGTTGCTCTTCACGTACAGATGTAGAATCTTAATTTGAGCCAGTTTACTACAGCAGGAAAACAATCCTGCAGCAACAGGAACTGGGAATAAATATGTGGATTATAATTAATAGGCATTCTTGTAGGGGTTGATACGTTTTTCCAAAGTGGAAATGAATAACTTCAGAAGCCTTTTTAAACCTCAAATACACTACACGTTTTAAATGTTCTGCAGCAGGGTGATCAATTTAAGATCCTACATCTGTATCTGCCATTGTTTTTCAATGCTGTTCATTTTTCAAAGACTTGACACGAATCGCAACAAAGGGCCCACAAATAATAACCCTGAACCGGAGGAAATATAATAAAACTGATTTCTCTTTGTTGTGTTGTCTTTGTTGTGATTGAAAGTTTCATATGATGGTACCAGAAAAAACGTAGGGCTTAATTCAATGAAACTTGCATTATAATATCAACACCATATATATTTTCCCAAGTAGGCCCAGATATAGTTTGCAAACAGCATTTACATTTCTGTGATTTGATTGGATTTCAATACAACAGAAGGTTTAAATCACCATATCTGCCTCTCATTGGCAGGCAGACACACTGACTTCCTTTGTCATGTCGAACGGCCAGGGGACGGGGATCCCTCTGTGGAAACTATTGTGAAATTTCCATGCTGGTGTGTGGTGATGGCAGGGGTGGGATTCCCTCTGTTTACCCTCCACGGCCTGTCTTTGCAGGGAACCATGAGACTCCTCTTCACCCCTGAACAGGAAACAGGAAACACCGCCTGCCAAACACTCCCATGACTTCTGACTAACTACCGCCCAAACATCCAACTCTCAGCTCAAGCCCCAGCTCCTCAGAACCATGATGATTCAGTAGTTAGTGAGGGGAAATACATAGAAGTAGGTATTAGGTAGTATTAGGTGGGCTAATGTGAAATTAATATGATTCGTAGCTTGGCCATTTTTAGGTCCTTATTTCGCAGGTCAACAATTTAACCTTTTACTGCAGTGGGCTAAATCAGGGTCACACAGAGTGTTTCTTGGTAGTAATTAACATATCTACTTTGAAACAAAAGTACACACCTCACGCACAGTCTCTATGGGGGTGCCACAGGGTTCAATTCTCTGGCCAACTCTATACATCAATAATGTCTCTCTCGCTGCTGGTGTTTCTTTGATCCACCTCTACGCAGACGAAAACCATTCTGTATATCTCTGGCCCTTCGTTGGACACTGTGTTACCTAACCTCCAGATGAGCTTCCATGCCATACAACTCTCCTTCCGTGGCCTCCAACTGCTCTTAAATGCAAGTAAAACTAAATGCACGCTCTTCAACCGACCGCTGCCCGCACCTGCCCGCCCGTCCAGCATCACTACTCTGGACGGTTCTGAATATGTGGACAACTACAAATACCTGGGTGTCTGGTTAGACTGTAAACTCTCCTTCCAGACTCACATTTAAACATTCCATTCCAATCCAAAACTAAATCTAGAATCGGCTTCCTATTTCAAAACAAAGCATCCTTCACTCATGCTGCCAAACATACCCTCTTAAAACGTACCATCCTACGCATAGAAAAAAAACATAGAAAAACAACATAGAATACCTACCCCAACTCACACCCCGACCAAACCAAAATAGAGACATAAAAAAGGAACTAAGGTCAGGGCGTGACACCATGGCCTATTTATTACCTTACCTCTCTTATCCTACCTAATTTGCACATGCTGTATATAGACTTTTTGTTTTCTTTTGTTCTACTGTATTAATGATTGTGTGTTTGTTTATTCCATGTGTAACTCTGTGTTGTTGTATGTGTCGAACTGCTTTGCTTTATCTTGGCCAGGTCCGAGATGCAAATGAGAACTTGTTCTCAACTTGTTCTCAACCTGGTTAAATAAAGGTGAAATATGTATATTTTTTAAATGGGCTTTAAAAAAGAAGACACCAGTACCATCTCAAATAGTTGAAATGTATTCAATTTTGAATTTCCATTCCAGTATGACTCTTTATACACATCACAGAAAACTGAAATATAACAAAACAGTTTGACATAGAATCACCAGATTTAAGGCAGATTTTTTTTAAATCATGTTTATTAATTATGAAATTATAAACAATATTTAAAATATTCCACCCGTGTTGCCACTAGTCATTTGACTGCAGGAAAGGGCTACCCAGGAATTTATTTTAGTTGACTCTCCCATCTCCTCTTCTGGAAGCCTGAGAAAGCAGAACAAACCCCTTGAACTGTTGACTAGTGTGAGTTGGCTGCTGGATGGCCATTTGGCTGGTGGCTGAGTGGACTCTGAGATCCACTTCCTTCCTTCCTTCCTTCTTGTTGGTGTCTGTCTGTGTCTAGTGTCACAGGGCTGAGTATGAGGCACACCCACCACACACGGCAGAGTCTGGACTGCATCAAACACAGACCAGAGCTAACAGCCGGCCGGAAGACAAGCAGAAACAATAGGGCAGTGTTTAGAGCAGTGTCTGATGGGCTGGCTGACCGCTGTGACCCTGTCTACCATCACCTCACAGAGGCCTCAAGCCGCTGAGCTAGATGGATGGGATTCTAAGATTATTTAAGCTGTTAAATTCTATCTGGTTTATTTTAGCAGATTCTCTTATCCAAAGGAATAAGGGTTAAGTGCCTTGCTCAAGAGCACATTGACAGATTTTTCACCTAGTCAGCTGGGGGATTCAAACCAGCAACCTTTCAGATTTTTTTATTTTTTCTCTTAACCACTATGCTACCTGCCACCCAGGATAACAGCACAATCAAAACATCAATCAATCAATACATCTTATTTTTGGCTATTTGCCAAAGATAAGAATACTCCTACATTCATGTTTAAAAGGTACTGTGCACAGTCTCACACGCTAAGAAAGCACAACAGTGAAGAGAGGTTTCTTTCTTGTTTTTTCCCCCTCCAGCATGGTGACATTTCCCAAACTGGTGGTTGACTTAATGAATCATCAACATTGAGGAGCGACAGTCAGTCAGGTAAGTAGCTAGTGGTGTCGACTGGCTCCACTTTTCCTCCATCCATCTCACTCATGCCCCCTGTTGAGAGAATACAGCCAGTGAGTGACACTACACGACATGGGCCCTTCCCCATCCCTTCTCCCCTCCCCTGTCCCCTATTCACAGTCAGTCAGCCCACACCTTTCACCCCGCATCAGTCTGGAGCTATTGATCCTCTCTGATTGATCCAGGGCCCTGTCCATCTGCCCAGAGACTGTGGCCATGGTAAAATCCAAAGAGGGAGGGAGGGAGGGAAGAAGGGAGTGAAGGAGGGAGGGAGAGAGAGAGAGAGGCCAGTCTGGACTGGACAGCTGGCCCTGATAACTAATCTGCCTCTCCCTGGCTTTTTGTAAAACATGAACTGGTCAACCTGATAGCATTCATTAATAAATGAAAAATGTCTCCTATTTCTCCTCCAACACTGAGCTCCCCTGTTCCATTGGGGTTTACTTACACAGTCACAATGGCTGTTCAGGAGCCCACAGGGGTAGTCTTACACAGAAGAGCAGCACAGACCTCTGGATAAGAGGCACTTGAACACCATACACGTCTGGACCATTGAGAATAAGGTCAGATAGTGACAATGCCATTGATCTTACCTCCTCTAAATGTACTGTGGATATGAGACGTGGTGATCTGTCATGCTTGTTGGGGAACGACTCAGTCTCTTTATCGCTCTGCATTCTTTTCTTTGAATAGCTATAGAAGTGGTGTGGAATTTGGAACCATAGCTATACCTCAATAGCCCAAATGAACCCTTCCACCCCTCCCCACCCTGCTATTCTCTTATCCCTGGGACACCTGCAGTAGGAGAGGCAGGGGTGGGGGCAGGAGTGGGGAGGTGGTGGAAAGAGAGAGGCTGTATTGTGTGGTCCCAGAGGCTGTCTGTGGGTCTGGTGTATGGCGAGGCAGCTGCAGCAGGGGTCTTGGCTGAGGTAAGCTTGGCAGGCTGGCCAGGCAGAGAAGAGCAAGCATGTGAGAAATGTGATGATTATCTGGAAGAAAACACAGAGAGCGTCTGTTCCTCCACCCTGCCTGGGCAAGAGGCAAGAGGCTGGCTCCCATAGCAGGTGTGCAGGGCAGGGAGGAGCCAAAAAACAGGGGAGGAGAGAAAAATAGGAGAGAAAGGAAGGGTAGACAGGGGATGGATAGATAGGGGCCTGGTGGCTACAGGCTACAGGTAGTGGAGCGGGTGGAGGGCTGGTGGAGGCCGGGTGAAGGGGTGGAGGGCAGGTGGAGGGCGGGTGGAGGATTGGAGGCCGGGTGGAGGGGTGGAGTGCGGGTGGAGGGCGGGTGGAGGGGAGAGGCATGCAGGCCTGCTGGCAACTGTCCTATACTCATTAACCCTTTCCCATACAGCTCAGTAAGGAAATCTGACACACACAGATTGTGTGCCTCTGAGCATGACTTCATATCGTTAGACGTTAGATTGCAAAACAACAGCATATCAGAGAGTTTGTGGATGGCTGAATGGATTAATAGGTAGCCATGTGGTAACCTGATCTGGCTGACATTACACTGGCCCTCATCAGGACTCCCACCATGTCACCGGTTTCCTCCACACACACAGAAACACACGCACACGCATGCATACGCACATGATTGTTTTACTATCCTTGTGGGGACCAAAAAATGTATTTCCATTCAAAATCCTATTTTCCATAACCCTAACCCCAACCCTTAACCTAACCCTAATCTTAACCCTTAACCCTAAACCCAAAACCTAATCTTAACCCTAATTGTAACCGTGACCTTAAACCTAACCCCTAAGCCTTAAATATAATTTTCTTTGTGGGACCAGCTAAATGTCACCACTTGTCCAGATTTTCACACACACAGACACACCCCTCAACCTCTCTTTCTCTCTCTATATATATATCTCTCTCTCTTTCTGCTGTCCTCTGTAGGAAGAGCTATATAATGGAGATCGGAATTATTGACACCTTTGATAAAGATGAGTAAACAATACTGTATGAAATAAATTATTCAAATACTGAGCTACATTGTATCCCAAACAATATTTGACTTGCTCAGAGAAAGTAATCCTTTTTTTCCCTCACAAAGTTTGGGTCAAAATTGCTCACCAATCAGACCCGTTTTCAATACCTTTCATTACCTCACCTTGCAAGGATAATGGCACTGATACTTTTCCTGAAATGTTTTATGAGTTGGAGAACATTGGGAGGGATCTCAGACCATTTCCTCCATATATAGACTCCTTTCTAGAGCCTTGATGTCCATCATCTGGTCTTATCGACTGCCCTCTTCAATTCAAGCCACAGGTTTTCAATGAGTTTCAAGTCTGGAGACTGAGATGGCCAGTGCAAAATGTTGATTTTGTGGTTTGTTAACCCTTTCTTTGTGGATTTTTATGTGAGCTTGGGGTTGTTGTCTTGCTGGAAGATCCACTTGCGGCCAATCTTCAGCCTCCTGGCAGAGGCAACCAGGTTTTTGGCTAAAATGTCCTGGTACTGGGTAAAGTGCTGTTGACCGTAACAAAGGCCCCAGGACCAGTGGAAGAAAAATTGCCCCATAACATCAAAGATACACCACCATATTTTACAGGTATGGGATTCTCTTGTGCTTATGCGTTCTCATTTTGACACCAAATCCACCACTGGTGTGTGTGGTCCAAGAGCTCTATTTTCATGTCATCCAACAAATGTAAACTCCTGGAGTTTACTAAAAAGCATCGGCACTTGGATTGGAACCGGTGCTTTGGTTAGAGGACAGGAAAATAGAGCTCGTTGGCCACGCACACCAGTGGTGAGTTTGGCATCGTAATGATAACTTTGACGAAGCCTTATTAATTCCTCACACAGCTGAGTTTAAGAGGAACCTGGGACAACATGTCACTCCAGCCTAAGCTCTCACACACACACACGCACACACACACACACACACACACACACACACACACACACACACACACACACACACACACACACACACACACACACACACACACACACACACACACACACACACACACACACACACACACACACACACAGCCAATGGTGCTTTCCCATGCTATAGAGACATTGAACCACTGGTCACTTCCCATTTCACACTGTATTTAAATACTGTATCCCCGACGTAGCTCATCATCATATTTCTACTACTGTACATGTGTTTTAGTTACACTGTTTATACACACTGCATAATTATTGACATAGCTCACTCTAATATACTGTATCTGCTGCTGTACATATCATTCTTAGCTGTTATTGTGTAAATTCAGAAAGTATTCAGACCCCTTGACTTTTTACACATTTTGTTATGTTATAGCCTTGTTCTAAAATTGATTAAATAAATTTTTCCCTCATCAATCTACACACAATACCCCATAATAACAAAGCCAACTTTTTTTTTAAATACTTGCTAATTTATAAAAGCAATAAACTGAAATGTCACACATAATAAAATACACACAATACGCCATAATGACAAAGCAAAAACAGTTAAAAAACATTTTTGCTAATTTTTAAAAAATAAATTAACTGAAATATCACATTTACTCAGTACTTTGTTGAAGCACCTTGGGCATCAATTACAGCCTTGAGTCTTCTTCGGTATGGCCGAGCAGTCGCACATAAGCCTGAGATCACCATGTGCAATACCAAGCGTCGACTGGAGTGGTGTAAAGCTCGCCACCATTGGACCTTGTTGTAGCAGCCAAGAAGGGATCAACTCAATATTAATGCCCATGACTTTAGAATGAGATGTTCGAAGAGCAGTACTTTTGGTCATGTAGTGTATATACACCGTATGAATTTACACAAGATATACTAAGATTGATATGTACAGCAGTAGATATATTAGAGTGAGAATCCAGTATATAAATACATATACAGTGTGTATAAGTAGTGTGACTAACATGCAATGTACTGTAGTAGAAATATTATGATGAGTTATGTCAAAAGTATAAAAACCCCACAACAAAATTGATAGAATTGCAGGAATTTAGCTTCTGGGCTAGAGTCAGGAATATAAATATGCACTGAGTATACCAATCATTAGGAACACCTTCCTAATATTGAGTTGCATCCTCCCCCTCTTTCCCTCAGAATAGCCTCAATTCGTCCGGGCATGGACTCTACAAGGTGTCGAAAGCGTTCCACAGGGATGCTGGCCCATGACTCCAATGCTTCCCACAGTTGTGTCAAGTTGGCTGGATGTTCTTTGGGTGGTGGACCCCACACTGGAAACTGTTGGGTGTGAAAAACCCAGCAGCGTTGCAGTTCTTGACACAAACTGGTGTGCCTGAACAGAACCACCATTTTTTTCATTATATTCCACTGTTCCAACCAGTAAAATAAAGTTCTGAACCAGTATCGTTCCTGTCTGTTCCTTTTCAAACCTGTGAAATCAATCAGTGCGGATAGATCATTCAAGCTCATTGTTTACATAAGTGATGGATAGACAAATGTAGCCTATGGCGCAAGATGTGACTGAAATGCAACGGGTGGTGAGAGAGAGTGAGAGAATTGAGAAGCAGGCTTGAATCGCTGGGCATCTTGTCATGACATGAACTATCTGAATTAGGTCCACAGAATTATACCTAGGTGGAGCGGCTTCTATGAAGGAACAAGCTAACAAGCTTTAGCTAACTACCTAACAAGCTTGAGCTACCTTGTGTGTGCAGAGCTGCACCAGAATTAAAAACATATCTTACCTTTCTGTAGTTAATACATCCAACGTGAAACATGATAACTAGGCCTATAGTACCCTTAGCTAGCATTCTAAAAGTGAATCTATTCTTCTCTAGCTAATTAAAAATATCTCTCCCTATCTTCTCACGCTTCTCACGGAAAGGAAGGCCCAGAGTTACCTCTGCTGCAGAGGATAAGTTCATTAGAGTTACCAGCCTCAGAAATTACAGACCAAATAAATGCTTCACAATTCAAGTAACAGACACATCTCAATATCAACAGTTCAGAGGAGACTGTGTGAATCAGGCCTTCATGGTCGAATTGCTGCAAATAAACCACTACTAAAGGACACCAATAATAATAAGAGATTTGCTTGGGCCAAGAAACATGAGCAATGGACATTAGACTGGTGGAAATCTGTCCTGTGAGACACAGAGTAGGTGAACGGATGATCTTGGCATGTGTAGTTCCCCTGTGATGCATGGAGGAGGAGGTGTGACAGTGTGGGGGTGTTTTGCAGGTGACACTGTCTGTGATGTATTTAGAATTCAAGGCACAGCATTCTGCAGCGATATACCATCCCATCTGGTTTGCGCTAGGTGGGACTATCATTTGTTTTTCAACAGGACAATGACCCAACACACCTCCAGGCTGAGTAAGGGCTATTTGACCAAGAAGGATGGCATGTTGCATCAGATGACCTGGCCTCCACAGTCACCTGAACTCAAACCAGTTGAGATGGTTTGGGATGAGTTGGACCACAGAGTGAAGGATAAGCAGCCAACAAGTGCTCAGCATATGTGGGAACTCATTCAAGACTTTTGGAAAATTATTCAAGGTGAAGCTGGTTGAGAGAAAATAATGAAAAAACCTTGAATGAGTAGGTGTGTCCAAACTTTTGACTGGTACTATATATAAACTGTGCAAAACAGTATGTTAACATTATTAAAGTGACCAGTGTTCAATGACTATGTACATAGGGCAGCAGTCTCTAAGGTGAAGGGTAGAGTTCCGGGTGGTAACCGGCTAGTTAAATTGTCTTAGGTTCAGTCTGATGGCCTGGAGATAGATTTTTTCCCCAATAAGAATAATGACAGAAAAATACTATATTTATATTTTTTCTGAAATCTTAACTTAGTGAAGCTGTAGGCTACAAGCTGTCACAAAAATAATGACAATGGAAAATAATAAGTCCCTTTTTTGCGGTGACATGGCAGAAGAGAATGCAGTGTAGGCAGCGGTCTATTTACATGTACAGGAACAGGACAGGCCTACAACACCTCAGTGAGTGTTTCTGCTGAATGACTTCTGGTAAAAGAGAAAAGCTGTGGGTGTACGAGATCTCTCTCTCTCTCTCACGAAGGGAAGTGGTGGATTACGGTCTCGTTTTTGCCCTCTGTCTTAAGAAATGGCCAAACGCTACTTTCATTTTGAGCTGAAAGGAACGCTCGCAAGCAATTACACTGAGTCACATGCTTCAGATGCATGGTTCTTTCCAGCACAACTGTGGTGTGGTCCTTAGCGGCTGGCGGATAAAGCAAGAATGAAAAATAAAGAGTCACTCCCCTGCCCCTGCTCCACTGCCAGGCACACATAGAACACAGCCACACTGCCCTCTGAAAGGCTCCCCAGCCCATATGTTTATGCAGCCCTTGTCCTTGCGTTTATCAATCTCGGCCTATAATGAATACGCTCCACTGGAGTGAATGGGTTCGCTAATAAACCTCCGAATGTTCCTGGGCTAGCATATCCAAGGAGGCCCCTTTGTAATGCTCATATTGTTCTCTGTTGTTTTCTCTGTTCGCTCCATTGAAATCCAGATCAATGTCAAAAGACAATGGATGACTTGTAGAATCAAATGAATAAACACTCATTTAATTAGAGGAGAAACGTCATTAATCCTGTTGGGTGTGTGTGTGTGTGTGTGTGTGTGTGTGTGTGTGTGTGTGTGTGTGTGTGTGTGTGTGTGTGTGTGTGTGTGTGTGTGTGTGTGTGTGTGTGTGTGTGTGTGTGTGTGCGTGTGTGTGTGTGTTTGTGTGTGTGTGTGTGGGGGTGTGTGTGTGTGTGTGTGTGTGTGTGTGTGTGTGTGTGTGTGTGTAATATGTGTGTCGCCTGACATCTGGCTTTATTTCAGGTTTCAAAGTGTTAAGATGTATTTCTTCTCTCTGACAGGCCCCGTCTATTTTCCTGGGCGAGTGTGATGCTTTCAGGCTGCCCATAGAAGCACAATTAAGATTCCATCAGGATAAAGGTAATGGTAAATTATTTACGTTAACGAGGGGCTCAGCTCACCTAAACATGCCAACACAAAGCCTCTGCTGAAAGCCGGGAACTGGAGCTTCTGTACATGTAAGCACTTCTAATGAATGTGCTTGGCAGCCATACCCACTTACTTTGGTATGTCCCATGTAGTATAAAATACTGTATGTTCTCAAAACGAGATAGAAAGTCCTTGATTGATTTCACATGCTTTTGACTCTGATCTGCCTTATGCAATACTCTTTGACGTAGTCACGTTGCATGGGGTCATTGTGAATAAATGATGACTAGGAGATTTGTTTGACAGCTTCCTAAACAAACTTGACTCAAAATTACATTTCGATAACATTCCTAAATTCATACCACCCCTTCAATTAGGTTTGTTTGGAGTTTATGCATGCAAAAATGTGTGTGCTTCCTCAAATTTATTGTGCAGTCTGTCTCCTTTGTTTGAGAAGGCATGAATGTTTGTTGGCAACGCTCAGTTACTGGCCAAGTTAAATTTTCTGAGATTTGCAAAGGGGAACTGGGTGAGGAGCAAACTGTACATTACCAAAACCTCACAGTGTCACGCCCTGGCCCTAGAGAGGCTTTTTATTCTCTATTTTGGTTAGGCCAGGGTGTGACTAGGGTGGGCGTTCTATGTTATTTTTTTCTATGTTTTTGTTCTATGTTTTGTATTTCTGCTTTTGGCCTGGTATGTTTCCCAATCAGAGGCAGCTGTCAATCGTTGTCTCTGATTGAGAACCATTCTTAGGCTGCCTGTTTTCCCACTATGGGTTGTGGGTAGTTCTTTTCTGTTTAGTGTGTTTTGCACCTGACGGAGCTGTTTCGGTTGTTTCTTTTGTTCCTTGTTGTATTTAGTGTTCAGTTTATTAAAATAATGATGAACACTTACCACGCTGCATCTTGGTCCTCACCTTCTTCCACCAACGGTCGTTACCACAGACCGAATCTGACAGTTCAATCATTTCCATAATTAATCTGAAAATACTTATGATCATTCTGTGACCATGCAATAATGTTTACCTTATGTTGCAGAACTGATCAAGGTTTACATTTGTCCAAAGTGACTTACTGAGTTGAAATTTGGAATCGGAGTAACATCCTATAGCGTATTGTATAGCATATACAATGCAATTGCTCCATGGGTGCTTGAAATGAGAACCATTTTGCATCGCATTGACTTGCTTGTAGCTCTTGAACTGCCCCCTTCTCTCTTACCCTGTATATCTCTATGATGTGGTGGCTGCCTGCCTGCTGGCAGTGGCGGCTGGGTTGCTCGGAGGAAGCTGTGACCTTGGTTGGTTTGATGGTATCAATCAAGCAGAATGGGCTGTGGATTTCAGCCCTGTCACAGTGTGTGGGCGGGGAAGGATGCAGGTTGACGTACACTGTACTTCTCCATTTTTCATGAATAATCCTTTGTTCCCGTCAGGTGGGAAGGCGGGGTAGAGTGCCGTGACTCCAGGTTGCTGAGAAACCAGAGTGTCTCTGACCCCTTGTCGTTATGGGCTGCTAACTAGGGGGTGTTGCCCGCCACAACTGGAGGCGTTGGACCAAAATTTGCATATTCATTAGCCTCCCTTTTGACCGATAAAGACAGAAGTGAAATGCCAAAGTGCTCAGCAGACAGCCGAGGAGGAGACACACAATTAGAGGAATTGATTCTTGTTGTAGTCATCCTCCATGTTTCCTTCCCCTCCCTTGCGCTCTCTGTCTCTCTCTGTCCATTTCCTGTGTCCTACTTCCCACTCCCCCACTCCCTCTCCTCTCTGCTCCTCTCTCAACCCTGTCTTTGTTGGTCTCCACTCACAAGTGTTTGGCAGTGTACGCTGCCGAGCACAAATAGTAGTAATGTAGGTTGGGGTTAGTCAGATTATCATTGTTCTCCTGATTCGTCATAGACCCACTGTTAGCCTACACATCAAACAGCAGACAGTTTATGAGAGGTTCCTCTTTAGAGAGAGGAAAGCTAAAGTGAGCTTCTCCCGGCAGTTGGTAGGCCACAGCTTTAAAGTAGTACAGTATAGGGCAGGCCATAGTTGCATGCCCTATATTGCAGGACGCCTCTGTAGTGACCTCTCCCAGGGCACCCCCCTGCCCTTTCCTCTCACACACACACATTAATTTGTGTGATGCACTGCATTTTCTCTGTGGTGCGTGTGTGTTTAGGGCTAAACCTGCCCCGGGGGCAAAGCTCTCAGTCAGTTCAGCTAAGAACTCTGGGCTCCAGGCCAGGAGAGGCTTCTCGGTCTGAGGTAGAGTGAGCCACAATGGTGGAGGGGTCCAGAACACTGCACTGTATGGAACAAGGCATGTTGTGTATGTTCAATAGATTAGAGTAATTTTTGTAATTTCCTGTTATGAGAGACAGTGAATAAGAGAGAGAGAGAGAGCGAGAAGGAGAGATGAACCATGAACAAAAATGTCTGTCTTACAATTATGTCAAACATTTCAGAGCTTGTAATTACACTCTTCAATAAGCTAACAGGGTCACTCACAAATGTAATTCCCCTATTCAAGTCCTTCCCACACACTTTTCATTGACATGTACCATGCCACATGTCCTGTAAGGATATTCTGAGCAAAGCACACAAACACACAGACACTGAGCAAATTAAGATCAGTCTGTCACAGTTAACATACTATTGGTAGTACATTGAAAGGGAGAGAAGCACACTGTTGAAAGGGTGAGACATTGTGAGACATCAGTACTGCTTGCTGATTGCAGAGAGAGCAATCTATGACTTGGTTGGCTGGAGTCTTTGACCATTTTTAGGGCCTTCCTCTGAAACTGCCTGGTTGGGCCTTCCTCTGACACCGCCAGTGATGTACTGGGCCATGCGCACTACACTCTGTAGCGCCTTGCGGTCGGCGCTAAGCAGTTGCCATGCAAAGCTGTGATGCAGTTAGTCAAGATGCTCTCAAAGGTGCAGCTGTACAATTTTCTGAGGATCTGAGTGCCAATGTCAAATCTTTTCAGCCTCCTGAGGGGGCTCCCTAGTGGTGCAGCAGTCTAAGGCACTGCATCTCAGTGCTAGAGGCAGCACTACAGACACCCTGGTTCAAATCCAGGCTGTATCACAACCATGATTGGGAGCTTAGTGATGAACTTGGAGGGGACTATGGTGTTTAATGCTGAGCTGAAGTCAAGAAACAGCTTTCTCACATAGGTGTTCTTCTTGTTCAGGTGGGAGAGGGCAGTGTGGAGTGCAATAGAGACAGCGTCATCTGTGGATCTGTTGGGGCGGTATTGTGAATTGGAGTGGGTCCAGGGTATCTGGGATGAAGGTGTTGATGTGAGCCATGACCAGCCTTTCAAAGCATTTCATAGCTACAGATGTGTCATTTAGATAGGTTACCTTATTGGGCACAGGAACTATGGTGGTCTGCTTGAAACATGTAGGTATTACAGACTGGGTCGGGGAGATGTTGACCATGTCAGTGAAGTCACTTGCCAGCTGGTTAAGAGGGGGGAAGAGGCTTGCTCTGAGTACGCGTCCTGGTAATCTGTCAGGCCCTGCCGCCTGTCTGACCACATCGGCTACGGAGTGCGAGATCAGACAGTCATCCAGAACAGCTGGTGCTCTCATGCATGGTTCAGTGTTGCTTGCCTCAAGGCATTTAGCTCGCCTTGTTGGCTTGTATCACTGGGCATCTCGTGGCTGTGTTTCTCTTTGTAATCCATGATAGTTCCCAAGCCCTGACACTTCCGTCGAGCATCAGAGCTGGCGTAGTAGGATTCATTCTTAGTCCTCTATTGACGCTTTGCCTGTTTGATGGTCCATTGGAGGTCTTAGCAGAATAGTGTCTTGCTCCTTGAAAGCGGCAGTTCAAGCCAGTTCAAGATGTTGCCTGTAATAAACGGATTCTGGCTGGGATATGTGACCGACCGCCTTGATTCGGTCTTATGTAGCAACATTTTAAATGTATTTAAATGTATTTTTTACATTGGATAAAAGCAGAGACACAGAGCTACGAAACGGCATATCACTCACTGCATTTAAGAAACAATGGGACAGTAATTCTGCTTTGAAAGTTGCTAAACTTGTAACCTCACTTTTTGAGAAAAATGCCTTTTATTGTTTTGGCACCTACTGGAGAGATCTTTGTCTACACCCATTCAGCATCATTCACACCCTATTAAGCTTTAGCTCTTATCCAAATTCAAACTGACCATTTTATTTGCCCGGGCAGAGCTGGTTAGGCTGTTTTCATGTTATCTAACACATGTAGCTAGCTAGCTAGGAACCATAATCCCGACTCGGGACGTTACTTCCCTGCTTGAATCTGCAACCAACTAGATTCAATGTTAGCTAGCTAACATTAGGCTATAACTAGCCAAGCAAATGGCTCTGAGATACAAATAATAAGATCATACACGTAATGTTAGCTAGCGAGCCAGCCAGCTAATGTTATCTAGCAAGCTAACAGTACACTTTAACTTGAAATGAAAATACTTAATGTCAAAATTAGACACGCGTAATATCTGAAAATGTAGCTAGCTAGACTATCTTACCCGTGGTCTGAAATCGGAGTAGATAGCCAGAGCGAATTTACCAGCTTCATCTATCAACAGTTGCTGCAGTGACATTCTATTGTAATGAATACTTGCATAGTGGAGTGTTTTCTTAAGACATGTAGCTAGCTAGCAATTAACCATAATCCCAACTCATGACATTACTACCCTGCATGAATCTTCAGGTAGCTAACCAACCAGGTTCAATGTTAGCTAGCTAACATTAGGCTATAACTAGCAATGCTCTGACATATGAATAATAAGATCATACACATAACGCTAGACTATCTTACCTGTATACATCATTCATGGATGGACGCGCCTCCCTATCGCGGATGCCATGGTTTCTCTTTGATAATGTAATTCGGAGACAGGTGTTTTCGCTATCTCCTTAGCTATCATACTCGAATTCCACTGATTTCAAAACTCGGTCCTCCAGAAAGTGGAGAGCAACACTTATGCAGTTTTACTATGCGATACATAAAAAAAGCTGCATAAGACAGGATTAGTAAACAGAATGTCCAGAGCTACCAACTCGTGGAAGTAGAAATTGTCATTCAAATCTAGGTTAGTGACTGCTGTTCTGATGTCCAGAAGCAGTTTTAGGTAATTGGAAATGAAGGAAGAGTCATTATGTTAAAAAAAGTTACAATCAGCATAAATAAACACAAAATAGCCAGTAAAAGAGCTGCTATTCAATGCAGCACCATCTTCTAACTCACTGTGGCTGTGGCTAAACATAACGAAACTATCCTCCAATATGTTTTTCCACATTTCTCTACTGCACTCCCCAAGCTCTCCATCCATCCAATGTGTTCGGTTTTTGCCTTGAAAGTGGCGAGTAATGAATAAGTAAAAACACGATAGCCATCACACAGACGACCCCCTGCTGCAGAGCTGACCCTGATTCCCTCCCTGTGTTCCGCTCAGTTCTGCTAGGCAGGGTTTCATAATTTCTTAATCACGCTCCTTTCTTCTGCCAGCTCGGCTTCAGGGTGGACTGCTTTAGCTCTGGGCTAAGCTCAAAGTCGCAGTGGTCTGTGAGTGTGTTTCTGTATGTGTGTGTGTGTGTGTTTATGTGTCTCGGTATGCGTGCGTGTATGTGTGTTTCTGCATACGTGGGGGTATGTGCCTGGTGTTGATACGAAAGCCAGATAGTAGAGACAGAAACAGTGCTGGCACCTAGCTCTCCCTCCTGGAACACTACTTTGTTGTTTCTATTTCCTTTCCGTGGGACTCAGAGCGAATCAATCTGCTGGAATGAGATGATGAGACGTGATAGGACTGATTAATAAAGCAGTCACATGCGGGATGAGCTCTGGTAGAGTACAGTCCGTCCCTGCTCTGCACTCAAGCACTTGAACAGATATGTAATCTGAAGTTTAACTCGTTCGCTTTGGATCTGTCGTAGACATTGACACAGTACAAGTCTTGTTTTAGGTGTTTTATTGTGAAGTCGAATGGGAACACTGCATAAAAGAAAGTGGTTATGCACAGCGGAGAGTTAGAGCGAACAGTACATGCACGTACACACAGCCTCCCCCACATATTGACAACATATACACAAGGTCAGGAGGGAACTGACTGCAAAACGAGGCCAGTCTAGTAGAGAGAAAGACAGTGTGGTGAGGATGTGTGTGTGCGGACGTGCGCGCGTGTGTGTTTGTGTGCGCTGCCTGTCAGGTGCAGTAATCTCCAGTGACGTGGGGAACATTAGTGGCATGCTTCATTGGTAGAATTATTACGTCCAAATAATGAGATGTTTTATTCATCAGTAGACAGTGTGTATAGGGATGGAAGGCACTCTGGGGGGCTCCTCTTGGGCCCACTGGCGTCAGCATCAAGAACTGGGTCAAGCCCATTGTGCCGTGTGGTTTGAGGAGAACAGTGACAGGTCTAGGGGTACTTGGGGAAATAAAGCCATGCAGAGACATGGAACAGATATTAGAGGAGCTATTTAGATTCATACACAGTATTCCACAAGGGTATAGCTTCTGTAAATTGTGTGGGTGGGCTAAGTAAAGAGCTGATCAGATGTGTTTTGTCTATGGTGTGGTTAAGGTTGTATAATAATATTCTGGAAATGCTATTTTGACTTCTGTGTCACAATCTAGACCCGATGCCCTGTCAGTGGTTGTCTTATTTAGATGTGTTTTGAAGGACACTCAAGGGGCTTGGAAGGGAGGGAAGGGGGGCTAAACGTTTTTGGGGATGTAATGGTGTTTTTGGGGATGTAAAAGATTTTGCAATGACTCTGATACGTAATGAAAATACATTTGTCCAATGGAGAGTTTTGAGAATATGTTTATTTCAATATTTAAGTAATCACAGACATTCTGCAAATCTAATATCATGATCATGTGCTCACACACATATAAAAGTTTTGGTTAACACACCTAACTTTATGCCCGTGTTCCACTTGAAACATTGTTTATTTACCGAGGGTGTTGCAGCATCTCATCCGCCATCTTTAATAGACCATCCTCTCTGAAGTGCTCTCCCAAGGGATAGAGCCAGGCCACAAGTCCCACATTGTTCATTGTTGTTCTCCTCTCCTTCTAAAAAAGGCCCCAAAAAATCACAATGGTGTGGGTTGGCATAAAAAAATTGAATTACAAAGATCACATTTTCAACCCCTTTGATCTAGTGTGTTTGGAGGTTGCTGTGTGTGTGTGTAGGGGGGGGGGGGGTGCCAGTGTTTGCATCAGTGTCATGGGAAAGAGAGAGAAAGAGAGAGGTAATGGAGGTGGGGGGTCCACAGGGATGTGAAACTGCACTTCAGAGTTTGAGATGAGGAGGAGAGGAGGAGAGGAGAAGAGTACACATCATGCAGGGAGAGTGGGCTTTTTAGCGAGCCACCAACCTCCCAGGCCTTGCAGGGGAGCTCATTCTCATCCCTGACCCCAGCTCTCCCCTCAAGCACACAGCATCACCGTGGGCCCAGGCTCCATCTTGAGCCTGCCAGGGAGGAGGCAAGAGGGAGAAGGAAAAAACCTCCCATAGCCCTCTGCCATTTTTTTCTCCCCCCGTCTGGGTTTGAGAATGGGAAAAACACACGGTGCTTCTGCCTCGGCACTGAGGCAAACAAACAGTCTCCTAATGCTAGAGAAGTGCTTATTAAATCCCAGGCAACCTAGCAATTGCAGCTCTGCGGCCAGTCAAAATAAAAATTGTTTGTTGGTGGTTATTCACCCTGCCTCCCTCTCATTTCACATGCTTTTTTAACCTCCTCCGAATCTTTTGGCCCAGGTTTTCTCTCTCCACTGTTTCGGAAGAAATGATTAATGGCTGTAGCAAAAAAACAAGAGAGATGACAGCAAGGCAGAGAAATATGTCTGGGTTGGAGAGAGAGAGAGAGAGACAGGACGAGAGAAGGAAAGCGGGGGTACGCTTGGAGCAGATTGAGGGGGCGTGTGTTTTCGAGGTGTTCAGGTCCCTCATGTCCTCCTGTTTCTGGCGTTCGCCGCCTGTCAGAGAAAACAGCCCAGCCATGGAGACAGCTGAGCTCAGGAGGCTGTGGGGGCGAGAGCAGCACTCCTGTTCCTATACCCCTCCTCTGCCCGCATCATAGTAGCGCCTCAGGGCTGTGGAGGGGACCCAACCATGCCTAGTTAGCGTTCAGGGAATTTATCACACAGCCAGTGCCGCAGTAGCATGAGAACACATAACAGCTTGGCGTTGTGAAGCTTCTGTTAGCGTCGCCTTTTTTGGCTCAGGTTTAGAAGTTTATTAGGTATACGAAGACCTGAGGAGATCCATTACTCTTTCTCTCTCTGTCTCTCTAGTGTCTCCTTTGAAACGATGACCACTAGTAGTACCACTACTCTTAAGCTCTCCTCTAAGGCTCCTCTCAGGCTTCTCTGTCCTTTGTGCAGGCCTCTGACCGACCTTAACCCTCCCACCCCCCAACTCTACCGCCAGCCCCAGTACCCCCCAGGAGCCCATGCCCTTCCTGCCATCACAGCCTTGTTTACGAGCCCCTCTCCCGGAGGACAGGTTAATGGAGGCTCTGGCTCAGCTTGGGCCCGTCTGGTTTCTATTGACACCCTAATAAGACATTTCATCTCCTGCCCGCTGCTGGCCAGACAGTCAACCCTCGCTCCTTTCCCAAAACCAGTCCAGCATGTTTCTGTTTCAGCTGCACAATTAAGGGATAGCAGAAGCAACGCTCTGCAGCTCTGCACACTAGGCTACCCTGTAAATCAGGTGCTCAAGGACACCATAACAACCCCCAAAACACTGGGTGACAGGCACTATGATCTTTTTACTGGGGGCGAATGAAAGGCAGGAACTGGGGGGATGTGGAAAGGGGCTAGGTCCTAATACTAGAGGCTTAGGTGTCTTAAATCACCTTGACTTCTGGGCTTTAAAGTAGGCAGGCGAAGGCAGGCGAAGGCAGACGAAGGCAGACGAAGGCAGGCGAAGGCAGGCGAAGGAAGGCGAAGGCAGGCGAAGGCAGGCGAAGGCAAGCGAAGGCAGGCGAAGGCAGGCGAAGGCAGGCGAAGGCAGACGAAGGCAGTCGAAGGCAGACGAAGGCAGGCGAAGGCAAGCGAAGGCAGGCGAAGGCAAGCGAAGGCAGACGAAGGCAGGCGAAGGCAGACGAAGGCAAGCGAAGGCAGACTCCTACCGACCCAGGGAGACTAGAGACCTCCTATCCTGTAAATAATGTCCGCTATTCCCTCTGTCTGTCAGGGAGAAAAGGGAAGCAGCGTGTCCTTGGGAATTCAACTTTGACCCCTGCCTCATGAAATATGGGCCAGAGTCTGTGAGTCTGGGGCATGGTCTTGTTTAAAGAGTGTGTGTGTGTGTGTGTGTGTGTGTGTGTGTGTGTGTGTGTGTGTGTGTGTGTGTGTGTGTGTGTGTGTGTGTGTGTGTGTGTGTGTGTGTGTGTGTGTGTGTGTGTGTGTGTGCGTGCGTGAATGTGTTTGTGTGATTATAGTGTCATGACTGAGAGTGGAAGTAGGGGTGAGAGGGTGACGGGGATGTGGGTAAATGTGTGCACAGGGCAGACTGATGCTGACATACTGACATAAGGTTTACTTTGTAACACATGAGACATGATGAACAATCAAAAATGCATAATGAATATAGCTGAAATAATATCCATTCTTGTAAGAAGATTTATTGCCTAAAAATGCTTTGTGAAATTGAACTATGACATTGTGTGAAGTAACTGGGGCTTCAGGCAGCCAACCGTGTTAGTCAATGGACCACGTCAATAGAGGATCTTCACTGCTCATTCCGGTCAGCAGAACTAGTCACATGTCAGTGACATGACGGTGGGGTTTGACATTGTTACAATAACATGACATAGGATGAGGAATCCGCTAGAATAAACATGTGAGGTTTGAGGGAGTCTAACGTTCAAACAAAGAGCCAAGTTCTAATGCTCAACTGGAACAGATTCAGTGGTATGAACTTTAAACAGAGAATGTGATGTTCGATAGGTTTTCCAGTAAAGAAAATGGTTTCCGTGAAGAAGAAAAAAACACTGCATAACTCAAACACGTTGGACTAACTGCAGCCTTTTCATTTAACACCACAAAATGTATTCAGAATCCTTGTGAAGGAAATATGTATCAACACCAGCTAAAAACCAAGATGTGTTTCTAAGACTAGCCGTGTATGGTGTCCCTGACTGTCTGGCGTACCCCTAGTTGAGAATGCATGTGTTTCTATGCTTTACATTTCAAATGATGGATGAAAGCCAGGCTGCCTCTCGTGTCTCTGGCCGATGTCAAGCACCTCCAGCATGCGGGCAGCCGTGAGTGCCGTAACCTAGCAACCGCAGGGAAGCTGTGAGTGAGGGAGGCCGAGAGATAACCAGAGAGAGAGAGAGAGGGGGTCTCCCTCTCAAAAAATCTTGCACTCATTCTTGCTTATTCATGCCTTTGTGTTTGGCCTGCTATTTTAAGCTGCAGAACATTCTCCCTGCTTCTCCCGCACTCAAGGACTCATTTATTTTTAGAGC
Source organism: Oncorhynchus masou masou (assembly GCF_036934945.1). Taxonomy (NCBI): domain Eukaryota; kingdom Metazoa; phylum Chordata; class Actinopteri; order Salmoniformes; family Salmonidae; genus Oncorhynchus; species Oncorhynchus masou. Next base: position 79,313,473 of record NC_088235.1, on the reverse strand, counting down.
TCTTATAATGCAAGGCTGCCTTTTCATTCTTTTCTCTGGGCGAACACTGCATGATAAGCCTTTCCATTTCAGAGCTGTTGTGATGCCTGCATCTGTTCCACAGAACCAACCGCGTGGGAGGATGGGTTTGTGGGGAAACGGAGGGAGGGAGGGAGGGGGAGAAGAGAGGAGTAGGGAAGGAGAGGGGGTTAGGTAGAGGATGAAGGAGGGACGAAGTGTTATCCATCTGTTTCTGGCTGAATGTATGCTTTCTGTTTGAATTCTGATGGCTCATGCATGACAACGTCTGTTTTTGAATATGGTCTTTTTTCGCCAGCTGGAACAGTGGAGTACAATCCCTGAATGTCCTTGAATGTTTACATAGCATTTTATACATCATTGTCACATACACAGTGTCACTATTTTTTGCAGTTGTCTTATTCGTTTCTGTAGTTGCTAGTTGCAGTGCAGATGTATAGATAAACCTTTAGACCCTCTTGAAAATGCAATTTATGTTCCAGACAACAGCCTTGCCAACCCAATCATTTCCCTTCCCCCTGTTTTTCTTTCTTTACTCTCTCCTAATCCCTGGCTTTGCATAGTCAAACCTGGAATACTTTACATATGCACAATTCATTTCAATTTGGAGTGTTTACCGGCCCTGTCGGAAGGGGGGTTGGTCTGTCTTAGTCTGGCTGTGACGAGATACGGCTGGACAAATGAGAAAATCATACGAGGGCTTTGAGGCTTTTAAACACCCTTGTGGCAATGTGATATTACTGTCATTGAGTAGGAAAGGTCAGAGCCGTGCCACGGTGGCAGGGGGGAATAAATAGAAGAGCGCACCGCACTGCTCACGGAGGGCTTGGCTCCAAGTGAACGGCCAATCTATTCCCCTCACGCTTCCCTGTTCACTCCCATTAACTACCATCATCAGCCTCAAACCCCCACCAGCCACGGGCAGACAGTTCATATACACTCAAACCACATCTCTCTCTCTCTCTCTCTCTCTCTCTCTCTCTCTCTCTCTCTCTGTCTCTCTCTCTCCCCTCTCTCTCTCTCTTTCTCTCTCTCTATCTCTCTCTCTCTCTCTCTCTCTCTCTCTCTCTCTCTCTCTCTCTCTCTCTCTCCCCTCTCTCTCTCTATCTCTCCCCTCTCTCTATCTATCCCCTCTCTCTCTCTCTCTCTCTCTCTCTCTGTCTCTCTCTCTCTCTCTCTCTCTATCTCTCCCCTCTCTCTCTGTTTCAAACACACACACAGGGACAAGAAAACCCACGCACACCCCCACTTAATCTGCAGGGTTCGCACATTCAAAAAAAGAAGACACCCCATTATTTGTTAAAGCGTGTGTGTGTGTCGCAGGGCCGGTGTGGGTCTTCCTGAGCAGAACATGTTTTAATCCACGAGATTCATTTGCATTTCTATTTCCATTTGGGTTCATTATGTACCAGCTCTTACCCACAACAACTCACCAGTACATTCAGTGCTGCAGTACCGTCCCTCTACAGCGAAACAAACTCTGCTACTGAGGTCTGTCTCT